>NC_132792.1:74919677-75074677 GCF_048418805.1 Vulpes vulpes
CAAACCAGGAGTGGATGTGCGGCCTCACATTGCTTCTAAATCAAACAAGTTGCTCATAAACTAGGTCCGCTGCTTTAGAAATGAAAGAAGAGGGTTCCCAAGTAGAAGTGACAGTTCTCCAAGTCTGTAGCCACTGGCCTTTGCAGCTGGGGCGGGTCTGTGGGGTGGGAGTGAGTGGTAGGGAGGGATGGGGTTTGAGGCCATAAGATCCCCTTTTGGAAACTCCTTAGCACCTGCTGGTGGTAACCCATGGCGCCAGGCTCTGTGGATGAGAGGGGAGGATGGTCTCTAGCCTGTTCACTCGCAGGTGTGTTGTGGCACTGACTCAGGGGTATGTAGCCTGTTCTCGAAGAGGAGGTGCCAGAACCACACGTAGACAGAGGCAGAGGGCTGAGGACTGCGCTGTGCATGAAAATCCTGTGCAGGATCAGTTGGGAGTTGGGTGGGTGTCCTCCCAGATGAAGAGACCACCTTGTGCTCAGTTGCCCATGTCCTCCCCCTAGCCCTGGGCTCCAACCTGTTCCTACTCTCTGTCCAGCCTTCAGAGACTTTTTGGAATGTAGTAACTCTTGGAAAGAACTGAAAGTACAAGGAAGTGCCATTTTATGACCTCTGTGGGCTGTATCGAGGTTCTCTAGAGAAACAGAACAAATAGGATTAGTGCATGTGTATATAAAGAGAGGCGGGAGGGGAAGAGGAAGAGAGAGAGATTGAGATTGGTTGATTGATTGAATTTAAGGGAAAGGCTCTGGGGATTGTGAAGGGCTGGGTAGTCTGGAATCTGGGCAGATGCATAGGCTGGAGACCCAGGGAAGAGCTGATGTTACTGGAGTCCAAAGGCACTCTGGAGCAGAATTTTCTCTGTGCATATCTGTGTTCAATCTTCTCTTAATATAAGGACATCAGTCATACCAGATTAGGGCCCACCTGAATGATCTCATTTTAACTAATCTCCTCTTTAAAGACCCCTGTCTCCAAATACACTTATATTCTGAGATGTGGGGAGTTAGGACTTCAACCTATGAGTGGGAGGAGGCACAATTAAGCCCATAGCACAGCTGAATGAAATATTTTTCTTACTTTATTTTCTAAGATTTATTTATTTATTTATTTATTTGAGAGAGAGTGAGCGACCATGAGAGGAAGGGCAGAGTGAGAGGGAGAGAGATTCTGAAGCAGACTCCCTACTAAGCACGAAGCCCAAGGCAGGGCTGACTCTCATGACCCCAGATCATGACCTGAACTTAAACCAAGAGTAGGATGCTTAACCAGCTACACCACCTAGGTGCCTCATAATATTTTGTTTTTAAAACAGGATGAGTAAACAAACTGCAGTGGCTTCCCCATACTGGTTGTAGGACAGCTTAATACTTATGCCCGTTCTGTGTTAAGGACTTTTCACTCACTAATTTAATAATAGTATAATATTTAATATATATAATAATAGTATAATATTTAATAATAGTATAATTATTAATTATAGTATAATTAATAATTTAATAGTATATAATTATGTAGTATAGCTACATCCCACTTGCACATATTGAAACTGAGATACACAAAGGTGAAGGAACTTACCCTGTGGTATTAAGTCCAGGCGGTCTAGTCCCAGCACAAATTTTAGCTACGAGACCACAGCAGGATGTGCTGAACACCCAACCAGTGGCTCTCCTCAGTTTAGGCTCCAAATCCCTTGGGGCTTCCCTTAACATGAGATTCCTGGGTTCAGGACTGGACTTGCTAAACCAACATCCATTGAGAGTCGGGGGTGTGACAAAGACTCTACATTTTAAACGGGAGAACTTCAGGGACTTTTGTACCTACAAACATTGGAGGATTACTAGAATTATTTTGTAAAATTTATCTAAGTCGGCTTCCTTCAGTTCCTGATTCCAGTGTTTAATGGCCTCCACTATCTTGTGAGTGAGGCTTTTTGGGGGTGATTTTTTCATTTATTTAACCAACATCCAATAGGCAGTATCATAGGTTCTACAGGTTTACAAGGATAAATCAGAAGTGAAACTTCTCTTCTAAGACTACGATATTATATTGATATTATGAGGCTTTAACATGTTCTTTCAAATGAGAAAGATCTGTACCTTATTCTATTTTTAAAGCTTCTGCTTTCCATAAATGTGAATGCTTCTCTTACTTTCTATTCAGGGATGGCTTTATAAATTGTGTATTTTAGTTAATTCTCTTAATTTTCTAGTAGGAAGGTGAATGACATGCATTATTATTTATAAATAATCAAGAATATATTTTTGAAAGAAGAATAGTAAAAAAAAAATATGTATGCCAGCTGCGGCTTGTATTCAAGGCTTTGTATTGCTCTTGGGTTTTTATGAATGTATTGAAGTGTGCAGGTGCATGTGTGTTTGTGATCCAGATAAATGGTAAACCTATCATTAAAACAGTTCTTTAAAAAACATATCATTCTTTTTACGAGGAGTAAAAATAATTTCATTAGTTCCTAATGTCCTTCCTCTAAAAATGTGGCAAGCGGGATGTGGTTGTGTTCTGTTTTTTACCATTGGATTCCTTTCCATTGGAGGTAGTCCTGGGACACAGGTACAGGGACAGAAGCCTTGTTTCCACGAGAGGTAGATTTACTGAGACTTGTCGTTGGTGATGCCTTTCCCGAGTGTCCTGTGGCTGACACCCCTGTGGTTCTAGAACTAGTGGCTCTACGAAGACCTCCCTCTTATTTCCTCCTCGGCCATCTCTCCCTCTGCAGTGAGGATGTAAGAAAAAGTGCATAAGTAGATATTGGCCAAATATTAACTGCCTGGGGTGGAAGGGAGCAAAGCTCATGAGTTGATTGCTTTTAACACATAAGTTTTCTTTACAGACTTGAAGTGTGGGTGGGGAGGGGAGGTAGGAAGGTAGGAAATGTGAGCATTTTTTTCTTCTTTTCCTAAGCTCCAAGATTGTAGAGATTTGGGGCAAGTCCCGCTTCAGTGTAGAGAGTGAGGGTAGGTAGAGAGCAGGGTCCGTAGAAGGGTAGGACGGTCATGGGCACATGGCCTGGAGTCAGTAAAGGCTTTCTGTGCTGAATCAAGGTGAATTGTTAGGGTTTGCCTGTGTGTGTGTGTGTGTGTGTGTGTGTGAGAGAGAGAGAGAGAGAGAGAGAGATTTTCTAGTTTAATTGAGAGTGGGTCTTTCAAAGTCATCCATATCACTCAACTGACTCCAGGTACCTGTCTAGTCAGTGGCAAAGGGCCCAGAACCTCTGAGCTGATAATGAAGTTCTTCCCATTACATTTGTGGCAGGGGCAGAGCTTTTAACCAAGGTCTGAGCTATTAACTACTTTTCAAGGCAAAGTAAATGATTTGAGCTTGCAATAAATAAGTAAAATAAGGAAGAAGAGAGGTATAAGATCTTTTTTTATCAGTGTTACTTCATTCGTTCAGTCTGTCTCTGGGTGGACAATAATTCAAAAATTAAATATTTGCTTTACATATGTTTGTCATGGTTCTAAGATCTTGAATGGAAATCTTACCTCATCACCCAGAATGACTGAATTCGTCTTATTTTGGTCCCATTACAAGAAATGTTACAAAAACAAGGAAAAAAAATCTCAGCTAATTTGGAAATTTTTATTGATATTTAAAAAATGACAGTAATGTAGTATCCTGACCAGGGGCTCTTCTTTGGAAGCAAAATGTAGAAATTCACTTTTCTAAAGAAGCTGGAAGGAAGCGCAGCCCAGGTTTGTTAGCCTAAGTATCCAGGTTAAAGTTTGTGATCTTGCGTTACTCATAGGTCACATGGTTTTAGTTCTCCCTGGAAATATTTCATGAGACCAATTTTTCTACACTTAAAGGGAATATATAAAGGAACATGGAATACATGTGGAGATGAGGCAACACAGAGCTGGAGCTCAGAAGGCCACAGAGCTGCGTGGAGGCCTTTAGGCTGCAGGGCGGGGGCTTTGCCCTTTACCTCACTGCCACCTCTTGCAGCTTGACCCCCACCCAACCCCCGCCACGGACTTTCACCTCCTTCCCTGGGCTCCTGTTCTCCACTGGGCCCTTTTTGTATGCCATTCCTTGGTCAAGAAAGAATTCCATTTCCTAGCGGATTCTAACTACTTTTTTTTGTTGTTTTTTTAAAAGATTTTATCTATTTATTTGAGACAGAGAGAGGGCACAAGTGGGGGAGAGGGTCCGAGGGAGAGGGAGAAGCTCAGTGAGGCTCAGCAGGGAGTCTGACATGGGACTTTATCCCAGGACTGTGGGGTCATGACCTGAGTCGAGGGCAGAGGCTCCACTGACTGAGCCACCCAGATGTCCCTGATTCTAACTGCTTTTTGTCACCTTAGATTAAATGTCATTTCTCCAGGAAGCCTTTCTTACTTCTCATGGAATCACTTTGCTATTTGCTCCATAACGTTTTATGCTTCCCTCTCCCAAAAATTCACCTCAACATACTATACAATATCTGTCTTGGCTGCCAGACTGCAAGCTCCATGAGTGGGGGAATTTGTATTTTTACCAGTTAGTTACTAGGACCTGACCCATTGCCTGGCATGTAGTATACACTATGTAAAATACTGGTTTATTGAATGATTGGTTGATCTATGCCTCCCCAAACCCAACCCAACCATGGAGAGCCAGGCTTCCTCTCACTCAGCAGCATTTTTTTAAGGGAATGTTTTTCTTCTCTCTCTTTTTAAAAATATTTTATTTATTTTAAAATAAAAAATAAATTAAAAAAATTATTTTAAAATAAAAAATAAAATTAAAAAAATATTTTATTTATTCATTCATGAGATACACACAGAGAGAGAGGCAGAGACACAGGCCGAGGGAGAAGCAGACTCCCTGCGGGGACCCTGATCCAGGACCCTGATCCAGGACCCCAGGAACACGACCTGAGCGGAAGGCAGGTGCTTAGCCACTGAGCCACCGGGCGTCCCTCACTCAGCAGCATTTTTGAGTAACCATTATTTCAACTTATCTGTCTTTAATGCTAAACCTGACATCAACATTTGATTCTGGGCCATTCTAGGAGGACCCTGAATAGGCATGGTTTTTGAATTCATACGGCAGGAGTTTGTAAGCTCAGTTCTGAAGCCTGAGGGCCCTTTGGGTGGGACTGGGGGCGGCTGCAGAGGGGGGGCCGGGCTGCCTGGGCTGGGAGTCTCCACACCCTTTAACGATAGGTCAGTGACAACAACAAACATGTGGACAGCATTTTCCGTGTCACGGGCACAATTCTACACACTTGACACAAATTAATTCAGTCCCTGTGACAGCACTAAGTGGAAAGTAGGACCTTTGTCACTCGGGGAAACCAAGGCACAATACAGGCCTGTGCCTTGCCCGAGGGCGCGTGGGCGGTGATGCAGAGCCAGGCCTGGGCCGGCAGTCGGGCTCCAGAGTCGGGCTCTAAACGCCTGGAGTCCCGGGCCCTGTGTCCACCGCAAGGCTTGTGCAGCTTTTGTGCTTTGAGGTGGGGGGGTCGCAGCTCAGATTGCAGGAAGCGATCTGCTGCCTGAATCCAAACTGGGGGGCGACAGCGGGGCCTGCTCACCCCGGGGCCTTGGCTTCCACGGTCCTGGCCCCGAGTCGTGACCTTGCCCGCGGGCCCCCCGTGGGGTGCGCAGGCACCGAGCCTCCTGGGTGTGCGCCCCACCTCTGCCCTGCGGCGAAGGCCCTGGGCGTCCGGCTGCGCTGGGATTCGCGCGGTGGCGCCCACAGCAGGTACCGGGGATGCCCGGTCTGACCTCCGCAGGCGCCCGCACCCGGTGCTACTGAGACGTGGGTGCCCGACGGCGGCCCGGCCCGCGGCGGTGGGGGAGGTTGCAGCCAGCGAGCGCCGCCGCCCGCGGTCAGGCAGGTGCACGACTCCAGGGCCAGGCTCCCGCTGCCCCATCGGGTCTTGCGGCGTCTGCACAAGCCCGAGAGGCCCAACGCCTTCCTGTAGCTGCAGAGCCTGCGGGTGCCCGAGTCTGCTCAGATGAACTCCTGGGTAAAGGGGGGCCAGGGAGGGGCGTGGGTCAGGGGGATGCAGGCAGAGGACCTGCGCCGCCTGCCACCCAGCACTCCCCAGCACCCCGGCTTCCCCGCAGCAAACGCGGAGATGCCGTCGGGGCCTGGGAACGGTCCCTTCGACGTGCACGTGGCGGACATTGGAGGCGGGAAGAGCCCGTGGGCGCGGCCCGCTGTCCGCCTTGGAGCATGCAGCGGCCGAGCCTGGCGACCGTCGCCGCCCTCGCTGGGTTGTGTGCGATGCAGGCCGCCCCGACCTGCCCGACCTGGTGGCACTGGCTGGGGGTCCATTAGGGGAGGGCCACAGTTTTGTTTTCTGGAGGTGCTGAGGCAAGGCCCCCCTGGCCGCGTGGAACCCGGGGCGCTTTGAAAAATGTTTGTCGTGTGCAAAGAACAGCCCCAGGCCACAGGTGCCGCTGGGGCAGGGGTTGGGGCCGACACGCTGGAGGGGGCAGGCGGCCGCAGCGTGGGCGCGGGATGCGCGGGGGGCGTGGGGGGCGCGGGGGGCGCGGGAGGCGCGGGAGGCGCGGGGGCAGCGGGATGCGCGGGATGCGCGGGGGGCGCGGGATGCGCGGGGGGCGCAAGGAGGCGCCGGAGGCGCGGGATGCGCGGGGGGCGCAGGATTGCGCGGGGGGCGCGGGATGCGCGGGGGGGCCCAGGGAGGCGCGGGGGGCGCGGGATGCGCGGGGGGCGCAGGGGGGCGCGGGATGCGGGGAGGGCGCAGGGAGGCGCGGGAAGCGCGGGATGCGCGGGGGGCGCAGGGGGGCGCGGGAGGCGCGGGATGCGGGGGGGCGCGGGGGGCGCGGGATGCGCGGGGCACGCGGGATGCGCGGGGGGCGCGGGAGGCTCAGGGGGACGCGGGGGGCGCGGGGGGCGCGGGGCGCGGCGGTGCCAGGCAGCGCAGAGCCGAGCGGAGCCGAGCGGGGCGCGCCATCTGGGCGGCTGAGGACGCGCCTGGAGAGGTGCTGGCTCTGCGCTCCCCGCCAGTACGTCTTCCATTTTGCAGCTTCCCACTTCCCATCTGTGCCCACCCACTGGTTTCTCAAAGAATAATAATAATAATAAAAAAAACCCCACCCTGGCAAACGGTTCCAGAAAAGGCATCGGAGCGCGTGGCTCCGGCGTCCTCGGTTCGCACCCTGGGGCGCACGCGGCCGCCGTGGCCTCGCCGCTTCCCGCGCTCCCGAAGCTGCGCTGCAGCTTGACCCACCCGGGCTGTGCATTTTGCCGCCCGGTGGGTACCCGGGTGCTAGCTGTACTGTGCACGTTGCCAGGAAAACGTTTTCTTTTTCCTTTCATCTTTGCCAGTGCTGCCTGCAGACTCCAAGCGCGTCTTCAGAAAGCTGATAATTAAAGCTATGGAATCCGAGCCTGAGTAATCATTACCTATTTTGCTTGGGTGCCGTCCTTTAGAGAAAATGTTGTCCTTGCCAATAATGATTAGGTTATCACCTTGTCATATAACTCGTCCAGGAGCCCTAATTTGACGATAGATGTGAGGCCAACCTTGGTTGCTCCATTCTCCGATTCAAATAAATCTAGTATTCCAGAAAAGAAGGGAAGAGAAAAGAAAAGAAACAACCCCCAAATTCTAAGCAGCAGTGATTTATGGATAGACCACAACTGTATGACTGTTTTAAGGATAGTTAAAAAAAAAAATGAGTACTTAGTAAAATGGCAGTTTTATTCATTAATAAACACTCTGAAGCAGCCAGGAATTCAAATACAGCACATTTTGCGGAACGATGTCTACACTCTGCCATCTTGCTGGAATGCTCCTGTGTTGCTCCAGAGCTTTCTACCAACTGATGAGTGAATCTTTATTGTCTGTAGATGGATTATTGCAAATTCAACTTCTGCGAAGCATCAGCCCTAAACAGTAGGTACTTGTGGACATAATGTTTCGTTGATGTGCTTGGGAAGTGGAGAAATGGACAAATGCCTCGGATTTGTATTTGGAGTGGCACATAGGTCTCCTTATTTTCAACTTTTTCTCCTGTGGTAGGTAAACAGGAAAGTGTTCAGAACGAGCAAACTCTGGGGGCGATCTTCAGGGAGAAGGCCCCCTTGGGAGTTTCTCCCAAAGGCAGTGGTCTCGGGTGTGAGATGCAAATGGTAATTTCTCTGCTTTCTAGTCCTGGGCCTCAAAGGTACCTCCTGGAGGAAAAAACTCTCCATTCCAGGGGTGGGTGCGCGGGTGGCTCTGTGGGCTAGATATCTGCCTTCTGCTCAGGCCATGATCCTAGGGTCCTGGGATTGAGACCGGCGTTGGGCTCCCTGCTCAGCGGGGAGTCTGCTTCTCCCTCTCAGTCCACTGCTCCCCCTCCTTGTGTTCTTTCTCTCTGTCAAATGAATAAATAAAATCTTAAACAAAACAAAACAAAACAAAGCCTCTCCATTACAGACCCAGAAAAGTAAATGGTGTCAGAGGAATTCCTTAACGAATGGATGAAAAGCTTTCAGTACCAAAGGAAATGAATTACTAGTGTTTCACTGGCCCCCAAAATGTGTGTTGTAATGCCAGTATCTTTGATGTCAATCACTCTGTCCCTGAAATACATACCATTCTCATCTTGAAGAAGAGACTTTGCCTTAGCTATTCCGGAATTTTCTTAAGCAACAACTGTTTTTGTTCTGAATCCGTATTTCATAAGGTAAGAACCCCGTCTTTCCAATGTGTCCCCAGAATACTTGTCTTCACCCTAATTGAAAAAAAGTAGGTCAAATTTCTATCTGCGAAAATCTTCCCGTCTGAAAATTCGAAGCAATAGAAGTTGGATTTTGCAAGTTTGTTTTGGGTAAGAAGCAAGCATATTTCCCTTGGTTGGTTCAGCAACAACATTTCTGTCCCGTCATCTAGTTAGGGATGAATGGCAGATTGTGGTTTCCAAAACTGAGACTGCATATGCTGTACCCAAACTTGCTCAATTTGGGAAGCTCACAAGTAGGCTTGCCTTTGATTTTTTTCTTCCCCTGAGTTTCTCTTTTGGCCAAAGAGGAATTGCGTCTGTGCCACTCAAAATATTTGAACTTAACTGCAACCCAGAAAAGAGAAGTAGCTAGTGCAGGCTCTTCTTAGCAATTCATTGACATGTGGAGTGGGGGTGAGGGTAGAAGGAGCAAGAAGATCACAAACAGTTTTGGTGTCTTTTTTTTTTTTTTCTGGAAGAAAGAATTGATGTTGATCTAGAAAGAGAAGCTCACAAGAGAAAAAGCTGTTGGATTTTCTGATGTGCCTTGAGTTTCTCAGGTATGCTTGTTAAGGTGTGCTTTGATCAGTCTTCTTTTGAGTATAATAATCAAGACTTGCTTAAAACTCACTTGCATCTTTTACTTTTATATATATATATTTAAAGATTTTATTTATTTATTCATGAGAGATGCGAGAGAGAGGCAGAGACATAAGCAGAGGGAGAAGCAGGCTCCATGCAGGGAGCCCAAGTAGAGGGACTCGATCCTGGGACTCCAGGATCACAGCCTGAGCCAAAGGCAGATGCTCAACCGCTGAGCCACCCAGGCGTCCCACTTGTGTCTTTTATATGTGCCTGGAGATATATAAAGTTCTCTGGAAGAAATGGGGTAAAGGAGAGGTAGCATATGGAGAAAGTACAGAATAAAAAAAATAATTTAGTAGTAAGACTGTCTTAGAGGTGAACAAAACCATTATGAGAAAATATATTCATCTAGATTTTTCTAGAAGGAACACCATGAACAGGAACGACTTAAAGTAAAACAACCGATTGAAAACGGGTAAGATAGGTAGTTGGCTTCCATGGGCCAGGCTCCGCATTAGACTCTGGGGAAGCCTCAAGGAACATAAGATATAGGGTCCCTGTCTCCTGGAGCTTGTAGTAGAGCAAAGGGGTTTCTTAGGTATAGCTTAAGTAACTGATACGTTGAAAAAGCACGACTCTTGACAGAACCAAAGTACGAACTACATTTCCCCCCATTGACTGTATAAACTTTCCTCACTGGGGCCAATGTCCTTGACTCCTGCAAAAAAACTCTGGCAGCGCCCCCTCCAGCCACTCCCTCCTCTCCTTTGGCCTCCTTGCTCATTTTCAGATGATACAAAAGATCCCTTGGTCAATTTAAGTTGCAGAAACAGTGTCATTTCAGTACTTAGCGTGTCTGGTCCCAGCAGTAGTCAATCATCCACCCTGACCCAGCTACACTCCAGCCTGTCTTCCCCTAGGGCCTGCCTGCAGCCAGGCTGAGGAGACCTGCTCTTTCTCTTTTTCTGTCCCCTCCCCATTTCACTGTTCTGTGGGGGAAGGTTGGGGGGCTGATGTGGGCAGGGGCCATGCAGGAAGGAGAGGTCAGAGCATCCGCCATTTCTTACCTGGCTAGCTGGCGGCCTGTTCTCTGCCCTGGCAAAACCTTTGTACCAACTCTCTTGATGAACTTTCTACAGCATTGAGTCTTTGGAAGCTCACAGCAGCAAAGCTCCCCATTCTTGTAGTTCCCTTCATTCCTTGGTATGGGCAGGGAGGGACATGCATCTCAGTTCCTTCAAGTTGTCCCTGGGCACCCTTCCTCAGCCCTGGCTGTCCCATGGTCCCCCTCCAGCCTCTTCCTGTTCGGGTCTCCTCCTCCTTGGAAGGTCCTGAGAACTCTCACTCATTGTCACCCCCCAACACCTCCCCACCCTCCAACTCAGCAAGTGCAACATTCCTGTGCTCCAGATCTGCTCCCAAAACTGTCTGTCAGCATCTCTGTGGTCCCAGACAGATTCTGGGACAGACCCCTCCACTGTGCTTGGTCCACTTGAACCTTCTGGGGCCAGCTCCTCTCCCCGACCCGCAGGGAACTGGCCCAGAAGCCTCCTCTGCACTTGAACTTGCAGTTGGAAGGTAATGTCCCCCACCCATAGCCCGGGAATGCTGATGGGGGCTCCAGTATAGTGCTGAGGAAGCCTCTCCCCAGCCTCCCCTTCATACTCCCTACTCTCTCTCCTAATAGTTTGGTGGGCATGGGTGGAAGATTCACACTGAGATCTGAGTATCGGTGCCTCAGTTGGACTGAGAAAGGGTTTTCTATAGGAAAACCCCTTACCTGGAGGTTCCAGCGGGTATCATAGCACTTTTCCCAATGATTTTGCTTTCTCCTCACACCTAATGAGATAGGCACAATCACCATGATCAGAAAACAGAAAGAAACTGAATTGTATGTGGTTTAAATGACTTGCCTCAATGAGTTGTCAAAGCAACCCCCTAATGAGGTGGGGCCTCAAGCTCAGGCCAGAGGGCCAGATTCGGTGTCTGTAACCTCCCTGTCAGGATCAGGAAGCCTTGGGACAGAGGGCAATGCCCTGACAGACATTTGGGGCAAACAAGCAAAGAAACTTGGGGCAAGAAAGGGCCCCCCCCCCACTTTCTTTACTGCCACCCCCTGTGTGGCCGGTGCCTACGGTGCACAACAGACCCTTGTAGGGAGCGGCGGGGGCCGTGCCACGCGGCGCCGGCCCCGCAGCCAGCACCGGCCGCTGGAGATGTGACCGTAGCTCGGGACATGAGCCCGCTTGTTCACTCACTCTCAGTGAAAAGAGTTTTGAAATGAGTTCTGAATAGACAGCATTTTCTTTGTGCGATTGGTAAATAACACAGAGCAAAGTTAGCAAGTTGCAGCGCTTCTGCATTCTGATTCTATGGAACCTTTTTGTAGGGAGAAGGGCAGGATGTTTTTAACAGAATGTGACCTCACTGGAATACTAGAGGTAAGGAGAAAAAAAAATTATTGAGATAATTGTGAATATTTTACATCTTGGAAAACATAGCGTGTGATAATGGTCCATGAAGGGAGAGGATTTCTACATGCTACACAAAAGCCAATGCCTCCTAGAGCTTTGGGAGGTGGATTTGTTTAGATTTGATTAGAAATCAATGATTTTCTTTTGATGATTTTCATGTGCACATTTTCTTTTTCTTCTTCAGAAAGCAATAACATTTCTGAATGGGGCAGTGTGGAGAAATCCTAAGAGAAATAGCATAAGAGCATTTTGGAATATATCCCGGAAAAGATAACTTTCTACACATCTGTAGACATTTGCCAGGTTAAGGTAAGAAAAAAAAAAGAATATTGTTAAAAGTAGATTTAGATTATTTCACTACGTCACACTGGGTTGAACTTTGGGAGAAAAACGAACCACTGATGCAGGATGGATGAGGGGGGAGTTAGGAGGGTCCACCTTTTGCCCCTCCCTCTCTCGGGCATGGATATGGTAGCCCTGGGTCAACTGTGACAATGGGTGGTCATCGGGGCTTGTTTCTAACGGCAGCTGAAGAGTTGTAGGGAACATGTGCGGGGGGTGGGGTGGGGTGGAGGACAGATTATTGCATTCGGCAGGCACTTCTGCTGAAACGTCAATGTGTTTAATAGAGCAAATGTTACTTGTACAGTATGGAATTTCTTTTAGGTTTATATTTGCACTGGGACTGACTCATTTTCTATTTAGGATTCTCAAAAAATCACTTTTATGGTGCTCAGATGAGAAGTACATCTGTTGCTTACATATAATAAGCATCAAATACGAAGACATGTTGAATGCTGGAGACATTTGTTTGTCGCTATAGGAGACCTGCAACATATGCATACTGTATGTCTCTTTACTGGAATACAGGCGCCGAGGACTCAAACTTTACGGTTCTTCCCTTGAACATTAAGATCTTTTTAAATCTCCAGCTACTCTAGGTCACTAAAAATGAACATCATTTAGAGCTCTCGAATGGGTGCTTTGGGGACAAGTTCAGTGGGACAAAGGTTGCATTGGTCACTCTGTGGTATTGGGGGTTCTGGATGAGTTTTTGAAGCAAATCATAGCTAATTTATTTATTGGTAGGTTATATACACATAACATTAGCACGATAACAAGATTGTCTTTCCAGCAGGCACAGAAATCAAGCTGTTAGTTCTCAGGACTGTGTTGGTTTTATGCTCGTGATTGTGTATAAAATGAAGTGTTACAACTGACGAGAAGTTATGTTGGAGTAAGTCTTGCAGTGGAGGAAGAGCTTCTGATTTTCTAACAGTTGGTGTGGGATGCATTTGTTGCATTCAACTTGGAGCCTTGATCCTTCTATTTCAGATAAATTGCTGTCAGATTAATTAGAATGGTTCCTTTTAGATCAACTTTACATGAGTAATGCAAAAGAAGTGATGCTCCTATGAGCCATGTTCATGCAGCTGACTTTAATATTGTGGTATTCCCTATAAAGTCATCTCAGACTAAGTAAGTTCAAAGTGGCATATTGTTTTCTTACTGACTTTACTACCAAACTTTTTAGGTGAAATAGTGTCATTAATTTGATTGTAGGAGTTATTCTCTGGGAAAGCTCCTTTGCAGCATGAAATAACAATTAAATACGTACTCTGAACTTAAAAAAAGTTTTACCACGATTATTTCCTTAAACGTTTTAAATCACAATACAGCTACGTCCATCACAGTGTAAGAATGGAGCCTCTTGAACAATCAATCTGTGAAATTGGGTCGGGATATGCACCTGCGGAAGCCAGGGCGGTGCTGCATTATTTCCTGAAATCGTGTTTAGGAGATGACCAGCAGAGGGCAGCGCAGAGCGGTGAGCTCCAGAGGCGGTTCCAAAGGTCTAAAATCTAAAGTGAGAAAAAAATGCAGACAGGTAGTAGTACTTTTTGGACAGTCTCCCACCAAAATCATAGATCGCTAAAATAACGTTTAAAAAGTCTCAAACATGTTAATCCCTAAGTAAATTTCTCATCATGAAAGTGTTGAGATGTGAGGAAAAAATTTGATTTCTGTGTGGACCCCCAAGGCCATTGCACTTTTTTGATTTTTTCTTTTTTAAAAGATTTTATTTATTTATTCATAAGAGACACAGAGAGAAAGAGAGAGGCAGAGACACAGGCAGAGGGAGAAGCAGGCTCCATGCAGGGAGCCCAACATGGGACTCGATCCCTGGTCTCCAGGGTCACACCCCAGGCTGAAGGCAGCGCTAAACCACTGAGCCACCTGGGCTGCCCACATTTTGATTTTCCATTTGATTTCTTTTACCGCAAAAGACTATGTGAATGCAAATACCAACCATGTGCACAAATTTTCATTATAAACCTTTTCAGGGTGATTATCTGTTGAAAAATACTGGATAAA
This sequence comes from Vulpes vulpes, assembly GCF_048418805.1. NCBI lineage: Eukaryota > Metazoa > Chordata > Mammalia > Carnivora > Canidae > Vulpes > Vulpes vulpes. Next base: position 74,933,800 of record NC_132792.1, read on the forward strand.
TCATAAAATTGGATTCACGCAACAACCCTTACCAAACTCGGCATTTGAAGCAAAATGAAAAACTGAGATTTCCATTCAATCCACATTTCCTTGATGCAAAATAATAGCACATTGTATTAAAAACAAACATGTCATGGCAGTGGCCTGTAAAAGAAAAAAACAGCAAAACAAAACAAAACAAAACAAAAACCAAAAAACTCCAGTAGCACACTGTTCTGCGTGTTAAATTTTTTCTCCTTAAAATTACCACAGCAAACATTTTACATTTTATATTTAAAAAAAAACCACATGTGCTACTCAATATTTGACATACGTTTTACACTGGAAATCTGGGGCGAAAATATATATTAGACTTGAACGGAGTCCAAACAACTTAAACAGCCAATTTTGTGAAAACATGTTATGTTTTGTTACAAGGCTGTTATAAAAACCCTAGTTTAATGGTCTATGAATAAATGTTTAAGGAATCTAAATGTCTTTATACTGAATCTTGTAATTTGAAAGTCCACATTCAAGATTGGCATTCTTATAGGCTAATTAAGATTGTAAGACACTTTCCTCTTTTCAAAAGTTCATGAGCACATAATAAATTGGAACTACTTTTACAAGCCAAGTATCCCTCTTATGCTATTAGCTTCCTGGGATTTACCTTGTAAATGACTTTGGCTCAAATTGACTTCAGATATTTGACATATCAAGTATTGTTGTCTTCAAAGGTTTCCCAGGCAATTGCAATAACTCATCTGATTCCAGTCAATAGTGCCCTGAACTCTCAGCTCATTTTACTTCCCTGTATGAGTAATGTGTGTAGCAAAAAGGAAGAACACCAAAGACTTCATGTAATAGGCTCATGTGAATGGTTTGGCGAAGCGATGGATGGATTTCACAGAAATATCCACTTGGATGTTGAGAGTTGGCTGCCGGCAGGTTGGCTTTGTCAAAATTTCATATTAATTTTGGGTGGAAGATTATAATCAACACCCCATGTTCTGGGTTCTCCTTTACTCCTCCTCATAGTTCCTGGGCAGACACCCGAGGATAGAGTCCCAAGCTCTCACCCTAGGTCACCCCAACAACTTCTTCAAGTACAGTTTACTGATCCACCAGGGAGTGACCATCTCTGAATCTGTCACTGGTGTCTTGGGATTCCAGGTGACTCCTGCACACCCACCTTAGAGGGTTTCTGTCTTAGATCTAGTTTCACTTTTAACCCAGCCTGAAGCCATGAGTCTTATCCTACTATGCTTAGAGGGAGGGTTTTATGTTTACTATCCAGATTGTTCTAGTTGAACAGAGAGAGAAGGAGAAATTAGAATCAGTGATTCTGAGGTCTGTAAAGGGTTCATGTGTAACGTTGATTACATTCTGTGTTTTGTTTAAAATAGAACGTTTCACCTCCTCTAAAGCTTTTCAGGGTGACAGGCAGACAGAACACTTAGAATGTCATTTTTTTTCTTTACATTGGCTCTCGTTTTCACAACTGATTGACTAGTGACTGGATCAATTGACAAATAAGGCAATAGAATGTATAGTCTGCAAATCCCACTGGTGGAACTGTTTAAATCAGAGCAGATTGCTCTCTAAGTACTGGGCTTCTGCAGAGGTCTCCCTGGTGGCTCCACATTGAACTCAAAGTCCAGAGAGCCTCAGCAGTGAATCATCTATCATCTAGATCCGGGCATAAAAGCAGAGCCGACCACCCCTCTCCCCACCCCCACTATTCCTTCCTCCCAGTACTGTTATATTTTGTTCTGTTTGATACATGTACTGGGACACGAGCTTCCCGTTGAAATGTGTCTAAGCAGATTTAAAAAATTTACTTTGGGGGGCATATGGGTGGCTCAGTCAGTTGAACCTTTGGCTCAGGTCATGATCCTGAGGTCCTGGGATGGAGTCCCGCATCGGGCTCCCCACAGAGAGCCTGCTTCTCCCTCTGCCCCTGTGTCTCTGCCTCTTTCTCTGTGTCTCTCATGAGTAAATAAATAAAATCTTTAAAAAAATTATTTTGGGGTTTATAAGTAATTTCAGTAAGGATTATATACATGAAAGTGTGTGTGAGTATATATATACACACACATATGTATATGAAGCTATATACGTATATATGTGAGTGTGTATGCACATATGGATCTGTCAAGTTGCTTGAGCTACCAGCCCTTCTAGCAGCTGCAGTTTCCACTGTGATCGTCATTTTGAATAATCCGTGGTTTGGTAAAATTAATGTAGATAAATGTAATTTTATGGTGGGAAATGTAGTTTTCAGGGTGTGAAATAACAGTAATCAATTTGAATAAATATTTGCTATTTGTTTTCATAAAAGTTTAAATCCGGAAAAGAGAACTCTGACCAAAATAGGAATATAACAGGATCAATGAAACAGGTGGCATGAGTCATATCACTGGCTTTTAATTAAAAAGGATGCTGTGGATGTTGGCATGGACTGGACTGCACATAGGTAGTTTTAGAATTTTTGAAGCTGAAATCTAGCTGAAGAGCTCTTAATCAGAAGGAACTTTTTGATGATTTATAATCCATCTGTACATTGATGAGCAGTGATGATATAGTTTTCATACCTACATCACAGTTTAAAAAATTCAAAGGGGCCTGTAAATCCTTAGGCTGGGGCAGCTGTTCCTGAGCCAAAGGATTTTTGTGCAAAGCTAATATGTATAATAGACAATTGGTCTTTCACTGTACAGTTTGGTCATATTTCAATAACTGAATGAATATTCCGAATTAATAAGCAGAACGTTTGTATAAGCTAAAGACTAGTCTAAGCTCTGCATTCATTGATGGAAACCTTAAGCAAATGTTTCTTTTTATCAGCTTGTTCAAAAGGCATAAGCAATGTTGTGGTCCTGAAGCAGTAATGTATCAACTGGTAAGGTAGTCACTGGGTCTGGAACAGCTAAGGTAAAAGTTATGGGTTTCATGTTGTTTTGAGTACTTGGAAGATCCTGAAGAAGCTATTTTATTAAAAATGTATATATTTATACTTTGTATCTTACAGAAGAGAGTCTACACATTTAAGCATTATCGGTAGGACTGCTTGAGCTTTGTTTTGTTTTTAACTTTGGTTAAAAATTAGACATAAATTGATATTCTATGTCAATGGAAAATAGAGAAAAGTGGTAGAAATCTCAAAGGATGAGCTGGAGTTTTCAAAATGCTAAGAGGGACAGGAGGGGAAAATGGAATTGGCTGGCTGGTCCACTTAGTAGCTTCCACTGAGGTGGGCTGATGATAACAGAATGACGAACTTTAGGGATTGGACCTTGTTTAATCTTCTTTCCCTTCCTTCCCTCACATCACCTCCTCTGCATCTCTTAAACGTTAGGAGACTATGCAACCTGAGGAAGAATGTTCTGAATATTTGCTCCGTGGGCTTGCAAGTGCCTGAATTCCTTTCATCTCTGCAGTGAATGGTCATTCATTCTTCTGATAAGTGCTGAGCTCTCTACTAGGTCAGGCATTGGTCTCATCTGAATGTGTTCTTTCACTGAATTCCCTTGAGAGCCCTCCAAGGTTATTATTATTATCATTATGTCCACTGGACAGGTGATGAAACTGAGCCTTTTAGAGAAGTAAGGGAAATTTTTCAAAATCCTTAAACTAGGAAGTGCTGGAATTTAAACCCCAAATTGTAGCTTTCCTTACTGCTGCTTCAGAAACAGACTTGTCTCGAAGGAGGTTATGCTTTAGCACAGACACTTTAGAACTTTTTATTTTGAAATGAGGTTCAAACTCATAAAAAGTTGTAAGTCCTAAAGTTGTAAATGTAAAAGAATTCCAGAATACCCTTCACCAAGATTTTCCAATTGTTACCGTTTTGCCAAGTTTGCTTTCTGCACTTAGGTGTATGTATACACACAAACACAGACGCGTATATATTACATATTATTTTTTCATGACCTATTTGTGACAAGATGTTGTGGTAGGTTCTAGACATGACACCCTTTTCTACTAAGTGCGATAGTGTATATTCTTAAACACATGCACATTATCTTAACCTTGCACAATACAATATCAAAATCGTGACATCAACAGTGATAGAATCTATATACTTATTTCAAATTTGTAAGTTATTCCAAAAATGTCCATGATGGCAAAAAAAAAAAATTATCCAGAACTCAATGCAGGATTATGTATTGTATTTAATTGTCATGTGTCATTAGTCTTTGAATCAAGAAAATTCCCCAGTCTTTATTGGTCATAGCTCTTGACAGGTTAGAGAAGTAGAGGCCAATTAGGCTGTAACATGTACCTCAGTTTGGGTTTGTCTGATGTTTCCTTGTGATTTGATTCAAGTTACCCATTTTTGGCAAGAATACCATGGAAGTGATACTGTGTTCTTAGTGTATCATGTCAGGAAGCATGAATATTAACTGGCCTCATTACTGGTTTGTTCAGTTGGCTAAGGTGGTATCTGTCAAAGTTCTTCATTGTAGAGTTACTATTTTCCCCTTTTTAAGTATTAATAGCTCAGGAGACTATGATTCTGTTTCTTATGCGATTTTTCTCTCACTAGTTTTCATATATTGATGATTCTTGCCTATATCAGTTACTATTATGATGGTTGCCAAATGGTTGCACTTTTTTATTTCTTAGCTCCTTTATTGAGTAGTTTACCGTTAGTCTAGAGAGATACAGCATCTCTTGTATTTAGACTCTAGTACATAGTTTTACTCTTAGTTCAGGATCACATGCAGTACCTTATAGTACTCATCTCATTGAATCCTCACAACATTTCCCTTATGTAGATGCCATTATGTACACAATTTATAGATGAGGAAACTGAGTAGCAAAAAGCCAGTTGGTAACATTTTCAGGAAGAGAATATTAACAATTCTTAAAATATCATTGGGGCTGTTCACAGTAAGATAATAGAATGAAGCGTAAAAAAACACGAAAAGTAAGTTTAAAAAATAGAAGAAATCATACACAATCTTAGGGATGATTTTTAAAATTTGAAACTAGGAAGCAGGAGGGATGTCTGGGTGGTTTAGTCAGTTAAACATCTGTCTTCAGATCAGGTCATGGGCTCAGGGTCCTGGGATGGAGCCCCATGTTGGGCTCGCTGCTCAGTGGGGAGTCTGCTTCTCCTTCTCCCTCTGCCCCTTTCCTCACTTGCATGTGTCTGTCTCTCTCAAATAAATAAATAAAATCTTTTAAAAAACAAACTAAAAAGCAGGGAAAGAAACAAGTCTCCATCTCACTCTAGCATTTGAGCAAGGAGAGAGAGTGAATGAAAACCTGAAAAATCTTGTTACCATTGCCCAGGTTGGAGAGAAGTCTTAATGGGTATATAAATGTGGAAGGAAAGATGTGGATGACTCTTAAGAACTGAACTTCAATGCTTTTTCTAGGCTGAAAAGAAAAATAGGAAGAGAAGGCAGAAAGATTAGAATCACCCAAAGCTAATCCTTATCTTAGCAAATAATAGAGATTTAGCAGAATGGAAGACAAAAGTGAAAAGAAGACATGATTTTTAAGGTGGCAGGAGCCCAAGGGATGAAGAATAGAGGATTCCTAGGTGAAGTCCTTCTCCCTTGCTATATGCTAATAGCCCAGATTCTCAACCCAGGCATTTTCCTGTCTTAATTTCCCACTGATAGGAATGTCCCTGGGGCAAAGCCTGAATTGGGTTAAGTGAATGCTTGGAGTAGACTCTGTTTTGTGGCTGCACTGAACTAGGAGAATGATGCAGCATGTCTCTCAGGATGTAGACCAAACAATGATTCAGGGTTTTTTTTTTTTTTTTTGAATTCAGGATTTATTTAAAAAAGATTTTATTTATTCAGAGACGCACAGAGAGAGAGAGGCAGAGACATAGGCAGAGGGAGAAGCAGGCTCCCTGCGGGAAGCCTGATGCAGAACTCAATCCCAGGACCTTGGGATCATGACCTGAGCCAAAGGCAGACTTTCAACCACTGAGCCACCTAGGCGTCCCTGATTCAGAATTTTTTAAAAGAGAATCCAAGTCCACCAGCCACGCATGCCCAAACCTAGGAGACAACTCCTTCCAGCCCCAACCTGATGCTGTTGAGTCAAACAAAAGCACTAGAATAAGAAATAACCAACTATGGAACCTCTGAGGAGTGGATGGACGGGTATCAGAGACGTAGGGTACATAGTCGGTAAAGGAGAATGAATCCAAACTATCTTAAAAACACAAAAGATCTTGAGAAAACCATAGTTCAAAAAGTACACAATAAAAAGAAATGCTGTGATGACCAAGCAAAACATTACAAAAAGGAGAAAAAGAAAGAGAATGAGATAGGATGAGAAGAAAAAACAAGTGGACTAACATGGAATATAACATGTAAAAAGTGAGGTATTTCTGAAATCTATTCCAGAGGAGTTCTGGGCAAAGGTGATGATTTGTACACATACATCTACTTTGGCTTTCTTCCAGACCCCACTGAAATAATGAGAAATTTAAAAATTTTTGGAAGCTAAGACATAGATGAATCAGAGGTAAATAATGCAACAGACTCTCCCCTCGCCAACCCAGTCTAAATTCTAAACTAATTGGTAAAGAGTTGAGAGCTCACCTAAGACAAAAATCCCCAAAAAGCTTAGAAATTGGGAGTGCTTTGTGATGTTAGAAGTGGAGAGTGAAAGAGGACAAGCTTAAAATAGGGCACCACTTGCAAGTCCATATAAATACAGTGGGACCTCCACTATTCCCTCTTTCCTGCTGTACAGCCTGGAGACCAAACCCTCATGGAGACAGAAGACAGAGGTTTATTTTTTGAAGTTGATAATGCAAGTGGGTCTCTCTCCCAAAGGACCCAAGTTACACCTGAGTTTGAATATGTTGAAGTCAAGTAGATCAAATGGATATCTGCATTCTGAAGGGTGAGACACTATCTTCCCTCACCCACCTCCTACAATACTAGCAGTCAGGCCTTTCAGATCCAGAAAGATATGGGACCAACCAAAGAACTAGAGAAGAAAGATCCTGTGGATACTGACAATGGAGGCCCAGCTGCCCCACAGCTCATAATTTAATAAACTCCACTCAGCCTTTCATACCTTTCATACTCCACTCAGTCTTAAATACCATAGCTAATTCTCAGACCAGAGAAATGAGGAGAGCCCCTAAGCAAAACTAGCAAACTGAGCAAGCAGCTTGGAGGAGATGGAAGTAAGAAAGGAAGAGAAAACTTAAAAAATTAGACTATTACTAATATTTCCAAAGAGATGGAATTATGGAACAAGACATCTAGAGAATAAGAGAACTCTTGGAGGGGATCCCTGGGTGGCTCAGCGATTTAGCGCCTGCCTTTGGCCCAGGGCATGATCCTGGGGTCCTGGGATCAAGTCCCGCGTCGGGCTCCCAGCATGGAGCCTGCTTCTCCCATTGCCTGTGTCTCTGCCTCTCTCTCTCTCTCTCTCTCTCTCTCTCTGTGTCTCTCATAAATAAATAAATCTTTAAGAAAAAAAATAGAACTCTTGGAAATGAAAATAAACATGACAGCAAAATAAAAACTCACGTGGAAGGGGAAGTGAGATGGGAGGGAAGTTGGAGTTTCAGGGATTATGATATTAATCAATTATGCTTACACTATCTTTTCTTTTCAAATTTTGCAAAAACATATAACCATGTGAGCATATCACCAAGATCTTTCCCAGGGCCTTTAAAGGTGAGGAGCCTTGAAGCTTAAAGCTTCAAAGCATTTGTCCATCCCTGATAAAATGCACGATCACAACTATCAGCTGCAAGGGACTCCTCTAAGCATGACATCTCTGTGAACTTGTTCAGTGGTAGCTGCTGTTGTCTGAATTTTACATATGAGGAAACAGAAGCACAAGTAGGTTAAATAACTAAAACAATATTTCATAGCCAGTGAGTGGTGTAGTTGACATTTAATGCTGAAAATATGCACTAGAAAATAATTCTATTCTGCTTTTCCAGGAAAACAAAAAGTTGGACAAACAGGGAAACCAATCACAGTTGCTGCATTCTCAACCCCGAGTGACATTAGTATGACCATGTGTAATTATGAAGGACAATTGTGGGAAAAATTATCTCAGAGGATGGGAGTAGGATCTTGCATGCACTAGGAATAAGAGGAAAAAAGAAAGCCAAGTCTTAAATTCAAAGTGGAATTTTCGTAGCTGATGGATGAAACTAAAATAAATTCAAGCATCTTATTTAAAAATATGTAGGTAAAAAAACAAAAGGGTTCAGTAGAAGGAAAAATGGCAGCATCTGAAGAGGAGGAAGAATGGATACAAGGCACTTTTATTTAAAAAAAAAATGAAATGCTTTTTGACATTATCCAGACTATGTAAGTGTGTGATTTTGATACATATAAAGATGGTTTTTAATTTTTTGAGTAAAAAAAAAAACTTAAAAGACCATTATTCAACAACATAAGATTGATTAACAAATACACATAATTAATGGAAACAGATTCTGGTGTGAAAAACAAATCAAAGACCTAAAAATACCACTGAAGGACTGACAAATACATGAGAATAGTCAAGGAACAGAGTAGCCATCTATTTGAAAACAAGATGGGTGACAGAGAAAGCATTTGACACAATTCCTTTGAATGCAGAAAAAAAAAGGAGGGGGGGCAGACAGAAGCAATTAGCCAAATAAAATTAGAATGGAGGGCACGGGGAGCTGACACAAAGTTGGAAAAATGCTGTCCACAGGAGAACATGACAGGCAAAGATTTCCTGCAACAAAGAAAGAACTAATATAAAGATAAAATAAAACTGGGCCGTCCTTCACTTCTTCGTAGTGTAATTCGAGGAAAAGGCGAGAAAGTTTCAGGGAAATTAGAACTTAAGAATTGAAATACCTAGCCATGTTGTTCACATGATATATATAACAAATAAGCATTTTAAAGTTTCATGCACTAGGGAAATCAGAGCCTTTAAGCTGGTCATGAAGGAAAGTAAAGACGAGCCCCCTGTGAAAATAGTGTTCACAGAACAAAACAGAGGTCATGAGATCAACAGGATACAATTATTAATAAAATTGGAGAGTTCAGGGGACAGGAGATCAGAGGAAAGATAAAGGGGAGTATTCATTGTTCATAACAGGGTAATAGTAGGTTCCGTTCAAAAATGATCAATCAATATGATTGATCTGAAAGCCCAATTGTTTACAGACCATTACACTATCAAAGGATGTACAGTGACCACTAGGTGAATTAAGCCAAATGCAGTAGAAGCTGTTTCCTTCTGTAACTATGTCTGGTGTCTGTTAGGAGGGAAAATTCTGCTCTGCTCCCCAGAATCTCTGTCCTTTTAATATCTGTAATTTGCCAAGCTATACACCATTTCCTGTTTGAAGTTTCGGATGTATAAGTCCCTTAAAACCATACTAAGAGTCAGAAATATTTGTTTGCCATTTTATTTTCATTTGTGCCCATTTTTTGGTACATGTACGTGTTACAGGTGACCGTGTTCTGTATCTTTGCACACTCTTCTACTTCCATAAGCATCTCATCATTTTCAGTAATTCCGAAGAAGGTCTCTAGAAATTTCATTTCTCAGGTTTTGTTTCTTGGCCCATCTCGTCAAGTTTGCTTGAATCCCCAAATTCCAGAACAGTAAAGTGTCATAGCAGGCACACCCCTCCTTCAGGGTAGGTGGGGCTGGTGGCCAGGCAGGATCTGAAATGGTTGTGGTGCTTCTCACTCCTGCTTGAATTCCAGTCTGCGTGTCCGTCTCCTGCCTCCCTCAGGGCTGCTTCTTCTCATGGACCTGCAGTCTCTGTAACCTGCCTCCTCTCCACTGTTGACTTTCACATTCATCACCTGTGGTTCTGGCATTGCTGAGCCACAGTCAAGGCCTCCTCATGAATGTGGGCTCATCCCTAGATTTCTCCATGGCTCCATTGTTCCCCCACTTCCAGACTGAAATGCTACCCTCTCAGGACCATTTTCCCAGACCGCCCTATAAAACTGGACTCCTCTACCCCCATTCTTAACCAGTTGGCCCCACTGGCTCTTTCCTTTTCCTGCTCTCCAGAGCTCTTCTCCTTGAATTTAATACCTATGTTTTGCTCATTTTTGTTGTTTACTTGCTTGATGAGTTTGTGTCTCTTTTGTTCATTGCTCTGGCTCAGCCCTTAGAACGGTGCTGGGCCCATAGTAGGTGGTTAGTGAGTCACTGTTGATTGAATATCCACGTACAAGATACATGGTGGTGGGGGGCCCCACTGGCTGAGTATTTGAAGTCTGGCTCCCACCTAGCCAGGATACCCTGTGGCATCCGTCCTTAGAAACTTGATCTGACATCATGTTCCGATAATAGACTTTCCCAGTGAGTCACCTTACAAAGTTTCCAGTCCCCTTGCCCCACGGTCCCCTCTGCTTATCCGCTCTGTGTCGTGCATTATTGACACTGCTGTATTTCTTTAGTTTCTTTTCCCTTCGGTTGACTAGCATGTTCATTTTTTAAAAGTCAACAGTTTATACCAAGCATGGAGGGTGAGTCTGGGGAAAGATTCGGTTTTCACTCATTTAACAGTATTGTCTAGGCTCTTTGCTTACAGAGTTTTTCTCCAACTTGGAGGGAAAACAAGCATGTGGATGAGGCACGCGATGAAGAGCACTGATGTGTGTTAAGTGCTGGGTCGCTCCCATATTCTTCTGGGACAAGAATAATGTGTGTGGTGTGTGTGTGTGTGTGTGAGTGTGTGCGTGCATGTGTGTGTATGTGTGGAAATTTGTTCATTTATCTTTTTAAGCCTATCACTTTTTGTTTCATGTTTTTTTGTGAGTTTAAAAAATTAATTTTTTTTAATTAAAGTATAGTTGATACTCAGGGTTACATTAGTTTCAGGTGTACAACAATAGTGTTTCAGGAACTTTATATATATATATATATATATTTTTTTTTAGGAACTTTGTATCTTAGGCAAGCTCATCACACGTGTAGCTACCATCTGTTACCACACAAACCTATTGCAATGCCACTGACTCTATTCCCTGTGCTGTACCTTTATCCCTGTGACTTACTGACTCCATACCTGGAAGCTTGTACTTTCCATTCTCCCACCCCCTCCTCTCTAGCAACCACCAGTTTGTTCTCTGTATTTATAGGTCTAATTCCGCTTTTTGTTTATTTTGTTCATGTATTTTGTTCTTTAGATTCTGCATGTAAGTGAAATCATATAGTATTTGTCTTTCTCTGACCTACTTCTCTTAGCATAACATCCTCAAAGTCCATCCATGTTGTTGCAAACGACAGGATTTCATTCTTTTTTTATGGCTGAGTAATCATTCAGTTGTGTGTGTATATACCACATCTTCTCTATCCATTCATCTATCAATGGTGTTTGGGTTTGCTATTGTAAATAATCCTGTAATAAACATGGGGGTTGCAGATATCTTTTCAAATTAGTGTTTTTGTTTTCTCTGGGTAAATACCCAGTAGTGAAAATACTGGATAATGTGGTATTTTAATTTTTAATTTTTTGAGGAACCCTCTATGCTGTTTCAGGAATAAGCTTACTAAATGTAAATTGAGTGCTCTGACTTCCCTTGCCCCAGTGTTTGAAGAAGGTGAGCCTTGTAGGGGCATTCTTTTGTCTTGCAGAGCTGGATGGGCATAGGAATTTGAAAAAAAAAACAAAACCAAAACACCTCTCAGAAGTGAAGAAGTAAAGGAAAGAGAAGGTGGAGGATGGAGCTAGACTCTAAAAAGAGCCAGCTCAGGCTGCCGTGGGAGGAGTCTGGGATTCTTCTCACAAGATGTGAGATATGACCCAAGAATATTTTGAAGACACTTTTCTGTAGGTTTTGAGGATTACTCCCTACCTTAACTTTCCCAGTCTACATCGTGAAATTTTTCTAAAGGCAATCTTTTCTATATTAAGGAGATTGGAGTAGGGAAGGCCAATTTATAGCAAGACTCAAAACTCAATCACCCACAAAAGAAGGATTCGATTGATAAAGCTGACAGAAGTTACCAAGGGAATGGCTGCAGGTAAGGGAGGAGGATGCCCATGTTTGTTGCTAGACCATGATGCCCTCCACTGAGGTTGAAGGAGGGAAGTGGGACCTTTGGGATATTATGGTAGAGGATATCAGGCATTAATGGGTGCTGTAAAGATTTTTGGGCAGGAGAATGATGTGACAGGGATTGCATTGGGACTGTGTCGGCAGTAGCCTATGACCTCTGTTCTGAGGACAGAGAGAGCTGTGCGCAGTAGGAGTGTATAGAGGTGCGTATTAGATCAGAAGTATTATTAATGGTTTTGTTATTTTTTTTCATTTCCCTTAAATATGTAAAACTTGTGCCCTGCAGGGTGTGATTTTGTTTTGTTTGGAATAAGTATTTTTTTTTCTTCTAGAGGAAAAAAGATCTCCAATTTCACATGGTAGGTCGATAGAAAATGGCTTAGCAAACTGAAATACATTTTGAGGCAACTTGTTCAGGATTGTAATGCTCCCCCACCTGACACTCCTCCCATCTGCATTCCACCCCCCCAACCCCCTCCCCGTCACAGAATTTGAACAGCCCTAGACAGCACTGGCCATGTTTTCCAAAAGCAGTAGAGAAGGGTACAATATTCATAACATTTGCCTGTCTTGAGTTGATTAAATCAATCTTGATAGATGTCTGAATTGCAGAGAGCTGACTGTGAGGGTAGACAGAAAGTGGTTTGGGAAGACCTACTGGCTGCCCAGAACTTGGCCCACCCAAAGTCAATTCCACATCAGAGCTGTAACTGGCATATTAAGGCCATTACTTCTGCAATAGAATAGTTTTCTCTATATTCGAGCAGTATCTGATCTAAAACTCTTGTTAACCTCTTGCCCCAGGCTCTACTTTCTTAGCACCTGTCATTCACCCTCACAGCTTCCTCGTCACCGCCGGCACCAACACCAGTACCATCCACTTCATCTGCTCCACCATACGTCTATACCATCCACTTCACCAACTCCATCACCACAACCAGCCACTTTACCACCACCACCTCCACCAACACCCACTTTACCTCTAACCACGTTACCACCTTCTCTAGCACCACCACTGCCCACTTCATCTTCTCCACAACCACCACCACAATTCTCACCACCTCCACTGTCATCACTACCACCACAGCCTCCATAGGCATCAGCAGCCATTTATATAACTAATCTTTACTAGGTACTCTGCTAAGTTCTTCGCATACATCTTCTTGAATCCTAACGTAAACTCTCTGAGGTAGATATTCTTAATTCAGTTGTACCCTCAACACGCAGCACAGAGCTTGACCCATGTAAAATCCTTAATAAATGTGTATTGAATGCATTTTAATTTTGCAGATGAGGAAATCAGGGCTCAGAGAAGTTTATTAATTTTCTGTGTTCAAACAGCTAGTCTCTGGTGGATCCAGAATTCAAAACAACGCGGATCCTTTGCCTCTCTAGCACTACCTAAATCCTCCAAATTTTATGCATTTGCTTCTACTTTTCCCTCCACTGGAGTGCCTTCCTTCATCCTTTCTACTAATCACAATCCTTCCCGGTCCTGCCCATTCTTCCAGCCATAGTTCACATTCTGTGTCTTCCGTAGAGTTTTTCAAATTCACCATTTGGAACTGACTCTCTTTCCTCCATGGTTTCATGGCCATTTTATTGCACTTCTGTTGGGCCACTAAAAATGTGTGTACTTTGCTTACCAGTGTCTGTGTTTGCATCTCTTACTGGCATGTCAGTGAAGGGCGATGGCTGTGTTTGCAGTTCTTTCAACCTCTCGCCTTGCATGTTTAGTGCGGTGATTTGCATTCTAGGTGTTTAAGAAACATTTACGAAATCAAGAAATCAGGAAATCAGGAGAAGGAGAGAAGGCTCTGAGCGGGTGTTTTGGCCACAGGAAGGTCTCCTGACACCTGCTGGGAGAGAAGGGAAGTAGCGTTGGCCAGCTGGCCAGGGAGGACACCAAAGGCAAACTTTGCCTAGTTCACAATAGGCAAAAGGCTGGTCCTGGGTACATACAACATCTTTTATAAATAAAACTGTTTTATTCATGGTGAACCAGAGAGAGGAAGAAACAACAGGTGCTAAAGATGAATAGACTGTTAGCCCATTTACTGATTGGAAACCAATCCTAGATTTTGCTTCTTCCTGTTCTATCAAGTGGCCTCGGCCCGAGTGTAATTTTTACTTTTTAGTACTGTTAACACCTGTGGCCTTTGGACCTAATGTTTATGACAGATGGGCCAGGCCGTGCTTGCACCGTAGCGCTCCATGCCACTGTCAGCTATGGCATAGGCCCAGTGGGCATGTGTGCTGGGAAAGGCCCATGTCTGCATCCATTGTTCAGCTGCTGTCCTCAGAGTCTAGTATTCCCTGGTTGAGTCCACTTATTGAGCATCACTTCTCTTTCTTGCCAGGTCATTGTCCCTCAAAATATATTGCTTGATGGCAAACAAATCAGTGGGGGTGGGCACATCCACCTCAAATGTCAGAATTGGAAACATTTCCACTATGTTTTTGATCTCTTTCTTTATAGCTATTATTTTAATTTCTGGATTATTCTCGTTCTTCCCTTTAACGAAAGTCTAAATGCACCTGGTATGCTGCCATATGGGAGGGGAGCCTTTTCTTTCTTGAAAGATAGAGTGCTGTGTGTGTAAACAGTGCACTTTGGACTTTCACAGGGAGATTCACCTATGAATGGCTTCTTTGGTTGGCTTCTTTGGTATTCTTCCTAACAGATTGGTAAGTCATAGGTTGGGACAAAGTAAATGTTTACTTAATGGACATGGAGATAGTAATGAAGGCAGGTGTCTCACCTTGAAGCTGTTAGCCTGAAGAAATAGACCAGATGTCATGTTCAAACACCCTTTCCTTTATCCTAACTTCTTTGCAAAGCATCATGCTTTCAGGGGGAAAGGGACTCATTTTTATAACCATCAATTATTTTTTCCTAGAATGGCATACTGTTATTTAGTACCTGTCTCTAGTCAACCAGAAGAGAACATTCTATTTGGACAAGAGAGGAAAGTAGTAAAATATGTCTAGTTATCTATTACCACACCATAGGAAAGTTGGCACGGAACCAGCTTTGGCAACTTTGCTGCATGGCCTCCTCACTCAGTGTGCACTTGTACCTGAAGGGCAGAAGATTGGGCTCTCCAGGGGCCAACAGATTTTCATTCCCACACTGTTACTTTCTAGACACATGACACAAGGGAACTTCCCTTCTCTGTGCCTAAGACGGAAGGACTTCATGTATGGAAAGCACATAGCAAGTGCTCAAAGCCTTTAGAGGGACAGACGGCAGTGGTGTTTGTAAGGATGTATGTTGATGCCACCAAAGATGATTGGGTATCTTATTCCTGCACCCTTGATTTCTCCTTGTAGAGCATCATAACATTCTGTCACTCAAGGCTTTCTCTAGTCCATTTCTGGAATATGTTACCATGCGTCTAAGAAAAAAGCAACTTCTGTTTATAGGTTCACTGGGCTCTCTGATGCCACTCTCTTCCCTTTGGTGACTTCATCATGTGCCACTAGAGCCTCCCAACAGAACATGATCTGGCTGCTCCCTTGTTAGAGCCCTGAGTGCTTCTTCTCATTTGATCTCAGTGGATATTGGCATACTTTGTTGAAGCCTTCAAAGCCAGGCTGGGGCCCATCTCCACCTCAACTGTAGCCTCCTGGCTTCCTCTTTACCACCTACCTCTCTGATTTGTACTCAGGGCTTCCAGCCTCACACTTTTTTGGGGCCCATTCCTCCATCTTCTCTAGATACCCAGCACCCAGCACTGGTGACTCTGTGTCCTTTAGGTTTTATTCAAGGTCATCATTTGAGAAAGGCCTTCCCTGACCTGACCATGCAAGTAGATCTCCCTGTTCTTCTTTGTCTGTCTTACCTTCTTAACATCTTTCCTCTCAAACACCAGTTACTACCCTTCCTTGTGCCAGAAAGTGCTACGCAAAATCACCAGTAATACCACAGGGCTTATGGGAGAAGGAGTCAGAGCACAATACTCAAGACTGTCAGTGACACATCAAAAAGAAGATAGACCCAAATAAAAATGCTAGCCTACTTCACACGTGTTAAATGGTTAAGCAACATGAGTAATGCCATAAGCATGATGGTGCTTTGCCACTTGGAGATCGATGAATGCTTGTGGAAGTGGAGCTGGAGGTCTGTGTAAGGTTTGTGTGTTGTTGCCAAGTGGTGGAAGGAGGTAGTCTGATGCAGAAGGGAAATGTGATGTTAGTTGTGGGTGGCAACACCTAAGCAGAGGGAGACTGAGGGGACATGTAGATAATCAAGGCCTGGGAATGTGCTTTTGTTCTCCTGGTTGGCCTGGCTCAGCTGTGGGCCACTTTTCTACACTCAGTGTTCCTTGCACATAATATTGCCCATAATCAAATCAAATAGCTCCCTGTATATCAATCACATGGGAACAAACTCACACTTTCAAAACAAGCACTATAGCAAAAAGATTGTACCCGCAGTGATTATATTTTTTTGAGTTAGTTCCTCTGTCTCCCCTTCAAGACTGTTCTCTCCTTGAAGGTAGACCCTGTGCCAGCTGTACAATAGGCCCTGGCATCGGGGAGGGGCCAGTGATTGTAAATGAAGTGACAAGTGACGATGTGAATGTCAGTTGCTGATTAAGCTGATTAAAGACAGTAAGTTACTGTTAGTTACTGATAGTGATACTTTTACTATAGAAGTGACCTATGTTCACCAACCTAGGTTTTCCTTTTATAAAACAATACAGAATATTTTCGGTTGTCAAAATATCTACCTACACATCTCTGGCAAACAAGTCAATATAATAATTTCTCTGCTAGTATCATGGTACAACTGCTAAAAACATACCTTTTCTATCCCTATTACAACACTAGCCTGAGAAAAATTAGCATTTTATACATCCTTAAAAAGTGGAATCATGAAGATAAAGAAAAGAAATTTTTGTTTTTGGACAAGCCACCTTCTCCACAAAATAGGTATGACATGTAAAAATAAGATAGTCTTTTAGGGAAAGGATTTCAAAACAAAGTACAAAAAGACAAATTCTTTAAGAGAAAGAATTGCCCAGGGCATCAGAGATAATGATTTTGAATTTTGCTTAACTTCACATCTAGGGGAATGCTATAGTAGGACAAGCATGTTGGTACTGGTGACTAGCTGGTATTTAAGATGCTTTTACATAAACAAAAGTCACTGGAAGTCTTAAAGACAGAAGAAAAGAGAGAAGGTGCTAAAGATAACGTGGCTGATAGATCTGAAAGATGATACTTTTCAGATAATATCTACCATTAGTGGAGTTTTCAAAATCTTTGAACTTGCTCAGTTTAGAGATAGAAGGCAGAAAGAGAAAAAGGAAGAAAGAGGGAAGGAAAAAAAGGAAGAAAGGCAGGAAGGAAAGAAGGAAGACAACTGTAAACCTAATATAGCTTCTTGTGGAATAAAGGTGACATATTTAAACTAAATCTTTTAGTTTTTATTGAATATATTTTGAAACATAAATTATAGACATATTTAGAAAAAGTTATTTGAATTATATTAGTTGAATGACAAAAACATCTATCTTTCATAGTCTTTTTTTTGTGGGTTTGTGGAACCAAAAGGATCTAGAATGGCGAGAGTATATGCTGTCACCTGGGGACATTGTGCTTATTTTGCATACTCTAAAGTAGTCCGTATGGCAGGGCAGTTGAACACACATTGTGTATAACTGTGTTTTTGCTTTTTAATTTTTTCAACTACCACTGTATAATATAAATTCTAGCAGGCATTGAGCATACTTTATAAAAATAATTTTTAATGCCTGTGTGATATTTTGTGTTATTCTATTTAACCAACTCCTATTGTTGGGTGGATAGTTCCATTATCTATAGTTGTTCTGGACAAAGTTACTAGGTCAGGGGATGTGTTGAATGAGGAGGATTTGAGGCACAGAAGAGACACTGACATTTGTGAGGGCCCTTTCCTAAGGACAATGGCAGAGAGTGACAGAGTTTCCTAATTTAAGTGTGGAACTCTCTACTGCGGCACCCTGGACAGGGGCCCCCCCAGCCTCTCCCAGAATGCTTTCAACTACTGGGACTGTTGTATTCCTCACTGAAATACATGCAGAATGATTACATATTTTCTTCACTGCATTAGCTTTGGGGAGACGTACTGTCAACACACGAGCTAGAAAACACCCCGATTTTCTCCATTTGTTTACGATTGCGTTAAGTGAGAGGGCTCAGGGAGCAGGAGAAGGCCTGGCAGAGAGGGAGCGAGTAGAGTGAGACACCAGGGATTCAATCTGAGATCTTTTATTTGTACTTTGCAGTAGGGTTTGCCCTCCCTTCTTAGGTAGTTATGCCTGTGTTCGTGCTGGATATCACAGATGCAGAGCAGTAGCAGTTAGGTTTGGATTTCTTAGCCATAGTGGGCGTTTATCAGGAAACCACTATATCCCTGCCTGCTTCCACCTACTTTATATTTTGTCTTTCCAGTTTAATCTGGCCACTCAAAGTCCTAGATCTAAATTATTCTCCCGTTAAACCTTCTGATTCTCACGTTTCTATCATGAAACGGGAAGAGGATTATTGGAAGGATTAAATGAAACAATTTATGGGGCGCCTGAGTGAAGCAGTTGGTTAAGCATCTGACTCTTGGTTTTGGCTCAGGTTGTGATCTCAGCACTGTGAGATGAGCCCAGAGTAGAGCTCTGTGCTCAGCTCCAGGTCAGCTTGAGACTCTCTCTCTCTCTCTCCCTTTGCTCCTTCCCCTGCTCTCTCTCTCTCTCTAAAACAAACAAATAAATCTTAAAAAAAATAAATGAAACAATTTATATGGAAGTACTAGTCAGTGTAAGGTATTGGCACTAGTAACCTGAAGTTTCTTTCCAAATGAAGTAACTAACTCTAAGGGCAATTTCTTTCATATTTTCCAATGATTCCAAGTGTATTCACTGATGTTCTGTTATATTCATAGCCCTGAAGATATCCAGAGTGGCTTGTGATATGATTTTCACTTTTAAGGGATGTACTGGTGTTGATAGACAAACACACACACGCACACACACACAACCAAGGTGCATGGCAGAAATTGTGAAGTTTTGCAAGAGGGGCACGAGTGTGCAAACTAAAACAAAAGCGATTTAAATTACATTTGCATAAAGGCAGCTCCAAGGAGCCTCCATTGAAGAAGGAGTTTTAAATCACCGAAGAATATGTAAGCTTTTGGACAGAATATTAGAAGGGCAGAGGGGTGGAGTGTCATTGTAGATTGGAGAGATGATTTAGAATTAAGGTGTGTAGCTATGAGAGTGCTGGCCTGGCCAAGGAATATCAATTAGGCTGTGGTGTGTGTGTGTGTGTGTGTGTGTGTGTGTGTGTGTGTGTGTGTTGGGACAGTGGGCAAAATGGGGAAGAAGGAAAGAAATGGGGGGAATTGGTAGGATGTGAAGTTGGGAAGGGAGTCTAGAGCCGGATTGGGGGAATTCCTTGACTGCCTTGCTCCTGCAAATCTCCTGTAAGTTGTCCATTAAAATACTAGAAATAACAGTCATAACATCTAGGAGGCATTTAGGGATTCTGCTGCTAAAATAAAATCTTTGATTGCTACAAAATATAACCATGATGGGACATTAATTTCTAGGAAATATAAATAATAATTATGCCAACATGTATAGTCTTCAACACACTATCTACTTATGTTTTGAGAATTTCAACCCTGATTTATAGACTTGACATATCCTAAAGGTGGAATGTGTTGATCATATTCTGAGTATAGCATAAAGGATCATTTCGGTTGTAAATAGTGTTTAAAAGTCAAAAATCATCAGCGTGAGAACTGCCAACTATGTTGTTTCAGATCTTTTTGTTTGTTGAATACATACTTAGCAGAACACAGGGGTTAACTTTTAAAATATTTCTTTCCATCTATTCTTCTTGGAGAAAGCAAGGCAAAGAGGTGGGAGCGATGATCGAATCCTTTTTTTTTTTTTTTAAACCACAAACAGGACAGCACATTTAGACTCACACTGCCTGTTTATCTCTCTAATACAGTCAAGTTCATTTGAAGGCTGGATTCTGAAATAGAAGTCTCCCTTTGAGCTTACTCTTCCCTTTGAGTTTCAAAATATAAAAGATCAAGTGCCTGCTTCTGGTTTGGTGGTGGAAAAAGAGAACACAGGCTTTACCAGGGGAGGCTTTACTGGAAAGCATGTACTTAGTGTTTCCAGACGAGCTATCTGTGCCTCTTCATGGGAAGCTGGCTGCTCACTCCCAGAATGTGCCCATCCCTGAGGCTGTGTCCCCTGCGGCCGCATCTCCCCGTGGCTCTGTACTCTGTGTGTCACGGTCTGAGGAGGTATGAGTTTCTGTTTCATGAAGCACAGGAAATACTACTTCCTACTACTTCCCCCAAATAATCTAAATAAATTTTCTTGGAGGAGGGTCTCTTTCTGCTTCTCACCCTTAGGAGTGACTAGACTCATCCTGGAGGATTACTCTCGCTTCATGTGAAAATTTCCCCTTCTGCTTTCCTTTCCTTTCATCTCTGTTTTTTCTCTTGGTGTCTTTTGGACAAGATGTTTTGTGTCTCAGTGATTCCAAGCACACAAGCTGTTCTGCCATACAAAAAATAAAAATAAAAAAATAAAATGCCTTGAAACACTTACAAAGTAAATCACTCGCCTTCAAGATTAAGCTAAAATGTTTCCTTGAGCTTCATGCTTCATGTCTGAACATCCCACCACTTAACTAGATGATAACAGAGTGTTTTTATTTTGTTGTTACTTCTCATTTTTTTTGTGGGTGGTTGTTTATTTTTATTTTTATTTATTTATTTATTTATTTTTTTTTTTGCCAGTAAACCATATCTGTACTAAACCAGGGCCACCTTTCAGTGAGAATGGGGCAGGAGGCTGCCCTCTGCCATCCAAACATGCCTCTAGCCCTATTTATTTATGAGAAGCTTTGTACTGGATACAAACTGCTGTAAATGGTATCCAGCTTTGTGGACGACATCACACGGTCCCGGTAATCTGATAGAAGGCTTTAAATGGATGGGCAGCTCTGCCAGTTTTGGGTGCCAGAAGGTTTTGGGCTTTGAAAGAAAGAAACAACAAATGAACCCAGAATCAGAATCTCTAACTACTATTTAATCACAACACCCCAGAAAACATGCAAAGTTTTACCAGAGATGCCTATTGTAGATCTATAACTTTTTTTGTATTAAAAAAATGCAGCATATCGCCCTCAAAGCTTACTTGGCATGTTCACATTATATTCTCTTAAATTTCATGAATATTTTTTTGTGAAGAAGTCAGGATTAATGAGGAGTTTGGACACAACCAGTCTGCATCGTTTGCTTTGAATATAGCATTCCCGGTTTGGAAGGCAGTGAGAGAGAGATTGAAGAAAATGCTTACAGGTCGGCCTCAGATGGGAGAATGCTAGTCCTGATTAGCAAGAACATGTACTAATAACACTCAGTGCTCAATATTAATTGATTACGTTCCAGGATCTGGTACAATCTGCCCGGCAGAGTATGATAATTATTAACGGAATGAGTTATTATGTTGTAGTTATGAGATGAATCCAAGAATCTCTGCTTTTAGGGGATGGCACAAGACATGGCCAGATTAGAATATGTATAGTATGTACTAAAGTAGGTTGCATGAGAGGCTGTTTTGATAGAAATAAATCCATTGTAAACTTCCTTAATAATCATGAAGTCTTTGAGAACCCCTGAAAAATAGGTGGTAAAAATCAAGATACCTCTATTGGAGAAGTTTCTGTCTAGACTGGGAAGCAAAACCCCACAGAACAAAACAGGGGGAAACATAAGAAAATTCAGAAATAAGTTCTGGGGGCACCTGGGTGGCTCAGTGGTTGAGTGACTGCCTTTGGCTCAGGTCATGGTCCGGGGGTCCTGGGATCAAGTCCTGCATCTGGCTTCTTGCAGGGAGTCTGCTTCTCTCTCTGCTTATGTCTCTGCCTCTCTCTCTGTGTCTCTCATGAATAAATAAATAAAATCTTAAAAAAAAAATAAATTCTGTGTGCAGCATACCAACTGTCTCTGTTGCAGGGAAGAGGCCTGGAGTCATCTGATAAGAGATTATGAAGAGGTAGGATGACTTCCATCACTGGATAGGAGCTATACACAGGTTTCCAAAATTAATGTGATGTGTACTGATTCCTAATTTGTGAGCAGCTTGCACAGCTTCTCTACTTTTTAGCCCAACTACTGAACACTCCTGAATTGCTAGGTAAAGACAATTAGATTTCAGTTATCAGGAAAATTAGGAGGCAATAAATTCCATGTGACTTCATAAAGTCATCTCCAATATTGACCTCATTTGCAGCCTGCTTCTTCTCTTAACAGTTGTTCTATATGTGATTGCGAGAAAATACCAGACGGAGAGATGGAGTTTGAGGAGTGGCCTTGCCAGTGAGTAGTCGCAGAACCCTACCCCCACAGGCCTGGGTCACAGACTGCCCTTTCTCTGCATGACATTCTTTGTACCCAGAAATGCATGAATTCATTCACTGATCCAGTCAATAGATATTGATTGAATATTTATTCCCTATTGATTGTAGATGCTGAGAACCATACTTATGTCCTGCTTTATTGCCAGATCTGTGGCAGGAAATCAGTTTCTTTTTTTTTTTTTAAATAAATGAGTTTAGGCATTGGCATATCCACACTTGTCAGGTTCTTCTGGCTGACTTTAGATGATACAGCATATGGAAAGATATTTCTAACCCTGAGATTGGGATTCACCTCTAATGTTTTAGACAAAGATAGAAAAAAGAATACAGAAGCAGAGTTAGAAAAAGGTCCCAGATGCATTCTTCTCTGTGGATCAATGCAACATCCTTCTACAGTGCTGCATATAGAATACCTGTGGGTGCCTATTAGTATAAGTTCAGATCAGTCCTAGATGTTATTTTTTCCTTTAAAGGACAATGGATGGATGGCATTACTTGGTGTGGCAACATTTGATGTAAAGTGAAATTTATAATGAGAATAAACACATGTAATACAAGAACTGGGACACAATGAAATGCGTGATGAAAAACAAAATGATTGCAGCAGTTTATGGTTATGCCATTGCACTTACATTGGGCATGTAACATAGGCTGGCTTTGCTTGTCATTATGATGTCATTATGATGTTTGATGCAACCTTCATGACAGTGAAGTAAGAATGTCTGGTACATTCAATATTTGAGTGACACTTTGCGTTGAAAATTATTGGGAGAATAGCACTTTAATCCAAGTTCTGACTCAATCTTACAGTCTAAAAGTGTTCAGATTAAGTAGTTCACTAGATCAATAATGGCACAAAAGTGTTTCACCCTCCACAATGTTTGAAATACTTTGCTCAGATAGTGTATATGTGTATATATATGGCATATATTATATGATTACATATGATATATATAATAGCATAGAAGCCTCCTATAAATACATACTTATATACTCAAATAATAGATAAAAATGTAAATATTTATATAAATATGTAATTTATGCATAATATATAATATATTTTAAAGGACTCCTAGAAGTGTTCCACAGATTCTTTAATGGGAAAAACACTTTAAGTAGTGACATCTTCAAGTTGGCTACTGTCAGCTTTTATTAATAATTTTAAAAAAATTTTAGTTTTAGAAAGGATAGAGAGATGTGTGAGCGAAGGGAGGGGCAAAAGGAGAGGGAGAGAGGGAATCGTATGGAGCCCAATGCGGGGCTTGATCTCATGCCTCTGAGGTCATGACCTGAGCTGAAATCAAAAGTCCTACATTCAACTGATTGACCCACCCAGAAACCACTTAATATTAGTTTTAATAACAAAGCTCAGAATCTCCCACTATACTTATTACACAGGTTGTTTGGAAGTAATAAGATACTAAGATAGGATTTAAATCTACTACATAACAGAAGATCTCCTTTAAAAAAAATCGATGCCTACTCTCCTGGCTAAACCAGGGAAATAATGCAGAGAATATAAAAAATTTGTTATTCTCAACACACATGCACCTTGCTTTTGGGTTTAACATTGACATTCGTTGTCAGTAACTGATGCCCTTTGTAGCATAAATAGTTCATGGCTCTTTCTAAGGTTGAATTTCCCTAATGAATCACAACAGAAAATTTTGTCCTTTCTCTAATTCACCTAGATTTCCCTCCCCACCATGTCAATTCATAAGACAGTAACTAAACTAAATATTCTGATTTATCAGTTACTACATATATTTAGAATCATGAGGTTGTGTTTCAATAAATAAGTTACAAGTAGAGACACTATAAACAACACTGAAAAAACATTCTCAAAACTAGGTGTCCTATGGGTATTTTATTGATTCTTATTTGAATGTCTATGGCCAGTGTTTAGTTTAGGTAATTAATTTTTTTAAGTTAAAATATTTTAACCATGTTATATGCAGCAATATTTTGTGTGATCTTGATCATTCACACAAAATGATGTGTTTAAAGATTTGAAATGTATTTCTGGTATGGTAACGGTGCTTCTTTGGCCTGTCTTAAGTGTAAAGGGCATTCTTGTTAGACGTATCTATGGTCATAAGAGGTTATCAGTGCTTACCCCAGATGAACTATCAGTTCGGGTATATGGTTCCATATTTAGCTGCATTTCAAGTACTTAATAAGGACTAAAATTCCTGAACCCATTAAAGCTCAATTTGACTGAGATTATATGTATGGAGGTATTATAGAAGGTTAGTCCATCCATCCATTTCCTTAGAATTAGATCATTTAACCGCAGATTTAGCCAGATCAATGATGAAGCTGCCACACAGACCCCATCAGTGTGATGAGCCAGGCTCTTCTGGGTACCTGTGATTCATGATAAGCAAAACAGACAAAAACTATTCCCTCAAGGAGCTTGACATCCAGTGCAGGGAAATACCATAATTAATAAAAATAACAAATGAGTAGTAAATCACACAGTATTTTAGAAGATGATGAGAACTGTTGATAAAAAAGAAAGAGTAGAGCAGGTAAAGAAGGTCAAGAGCACAGGGGGCTAGTGAAAACAGTTTGCAGCAAAGAATGGAAATTGGTGTCAACTCTGTAGGGGAGGGAAGATCTGAACAAAGACTTGAAGGAAGTGAGAGGATTAGCCAAGTGAAGGAAAGCCAAGTGAAGGAAGCCAAGTGAAGGAAAGAGAGCAAACAAAAGCCACGGGGAGGAGTGAGCCCAGTGTGTTGAAGTAAGGAATCCATTGCATTGAGCTGTATGTGTAGGTAAAGTGGGAGAAGAGAAGGTCAGAAAAATAGCAAGTGACAGACCACCCAGAACCTTAGAGGTCACTGTAAGTGCTTTGGGTTGTAATCTGAGTAAAACGGGCAACCATTGCAGGTTTTGGACAGATGTATTCTGACTTTGGTACAGAGAATTGATTGTAGGGGATGGGACAAGGGCAGATGCAAGGAAACCCACAATGAATGGGTTGGTGCCTTTCCTGAGGAGAGATGTGGTGTTGGAAACTTAAGTGGTAGTGACAGAGCTGGTATAGGTGGCCAGAAACTGGATGTCCTCTGAAGGGAGATCCAGTAGGATTTCTTGAATATTAAAGGTGGGATGTGAGAAGCAGTAGATCCAAAACTTACTCCTAACTTTAGACTTGAACAATTAGTGGGTGAAATGGTCACTTCTTAAAACGGAAAATGCTGTGGGTAGAGCTCAGTTTGAATGTGTTGATTTAATATGTGTGTCAGGCATCCTAATGGCAATATCAAATAGGTAGTTGAGTCAGAAGTACAGGAGTGAAGTCTTGTCCGGAGAAGTGCATTTGGAAGCTATTGGTATACAGAGAGTATTTAAATCTGTGCCATCATTATGAGGTTGAGGATAGAGAGAAAAGAGGACCAAAGGACATTTTCTGGGAGCATTCTGCAGTAAAAGATTAAGGAAGCAGGAGGAACCAGAATGGGAAACTGGGAAGAAACAGCCAGTAACAAGGAAAACAAGAGAATGTATTGTTCTGGAAGCTAAATGAAGAGTGTTGTCAACCAGGCAAGAGTAATAGCTGTATCAGATACTGCTTATCTTCCAGCGAGATGAGGACTGAGAATAGATCACATGAAGCAAATTGACATCATTGGTGGTCTTGGCAAGAGCAATTTCATCCGTGGCAAAAACCTTACAGGAGTGGATTTGAGAGAGAATGGAAGAGAAGGAGGTGAAACAGAATGGATATAAAAAGTGATTCGGAGTTTTGCTCAAAAAAAAGCAAAATAAAAGTGATGGCTTGTAGGGAAATTAGAATCAAGTGAAGATTTTCTTTTGTTTCGTTATTTTGGTTTTGAGATGAGAGAAATAAGACCAGATTTATGTACCATTGGAAGTGACCCAGCAGAGAGTGAAATAAGTCAGTCAGAGAACAATCATCATATAGTTTCACTCATATGCGGAATATAAGAACTAGTGAAAGGGACTATAAGGGAAAGGAGGGAAACTAAGTGAGGAAAAATTAGAGAGGAACACAAACCCCAAGAGACTCCTAACTCTGGGAAACAAACAAAGGGTTGTGGAAGGGGAGGTGGTGGGGGAAAGGGCTGATGGGTCCTAAGGAGGGCACTTGATGGGATGAACACTGGTTCGATGTTGGCAAATCGAATTTAAATTAAAAAACAAGGAAAAAAGGAAATGATCCAGCAGAGATTAAAAATAAATATGGAAGGGATCCCTGGGTGGCGCAGCGGTTTAGCGCCTGCCTTTGGCCCAGGGCGCGATTCTGGAGACCCGGGATCGAATCCCACGTCGGGCTCCCAGTGCATGGAGCCTGCTTCTCCCTCTGCCTATGTCTCTGCCTCTCTCTCTCCCTCTCTCTGTGACTATCATAAATAAATAAAAATTAAAAAATTAAAAAAAAAACAAAGTGTTAAAAATAAATAAATAAATAAATATGGAAGATGAGAGAAAGAAAGAGAGAAAGAGAAAGAGAAATGTTCCTGAGTATGTGAGAGGGTATAGGATCAAGCTGACAAAGAGAGACATAGGCTTTTACAGGATCTGGAGAATTTTTATATATTAACAAGAGGGGAGGATACATTTGCGGATGAGATGTTGTGGATGAGTGGAGTCTGTGTGAGTTTAATGGGGTGACTGTAACGAAGTACCACAAACTGGGACAGAAAACAATGAAATTTTATTTTCTCATAGCTCTAGAGGTCAGAAGGCTGAAATCAAGGTGTCAACAAGGTTAGTGATTTCTGGAGGGCTCTGGAGTGGGGGGAGTCTTCTAAGCTTGTTTCCTAGCATCTGATGGTTGGTAGCAATTCTTGGCCTTTGTTAGCTTACGGATGCACCACTTGATTCTCCGCCTCCATTGTCACATGGCCATCTCTCTGTGTTTCCTCTGTGTTTCTGTATCTCTTGTCTTCTTATAAGGACACTGGTCCTATTGGATTTAGGAACCCCCTTAAGGTAATATGATTTCATCTTAACTTGAGCATACCTGCAAAGATCCTATTTCTAAACTAGGTCATTTTCATAGATTCTGGGTAAACATGAATTTACAGTTTCTGGAGGCTCTATCTGGATTGTTCAGATTTTCTCAGTGAAGTAGAAGGCAAGGTTGTCAGCTGAGAGTTAGGTGGTCAGGGGGATATTTCAAAGACTGAGGCAGAAGATGAAAGCTGCAGACAGTCTAAGAGTATGAAGAGGGCATGCTCTGGGGAGAGCATGTAGTATACCTGCCACTGGAGGCCCCCAATACAAACTTGAGATTTGTATTCCTGAATTCAGTGGAACCTAAGTCAACATGCTTGTGTGTGTTTCTTCAGTTATGTTCAGCTACACAGATGCATAGATCAAGTAAACACAGGGTTGAATTTAACTGAGGTGGTTTGGTTTGTCAAACAGTTACAGCACAGTGAGAAGAAGTCAGGAGAGTTGAGGGCCTATCTAAAGGCTGTATTAAAGTAATCAACCCTGAGAATTAAATCAGAGAAAGAGAAGAATGAAGGTATCAAGATCATCAAGCTTTAATTTTTCATTAAGGCTGGAGTGCTGGAAGGTAAATGGGGTGAAGGATATTGGAGGTGCTGGCATGTGGTGCTCAGAAAGCATTAGTCAGGAAATTACCTAATGTTGGGGGCGGGGCTCTGCTGGCTTTGACTCTGGGAGGGAGCACCTGAGGCAAAGTGAATTACACAACCATTGGGAGGAGGATTCTAGAAACTGAGAGTCCAAAGGGTGGGAAGCATCATTTATATATGCATTAAAATGACCTAAAATGAAGGCGGTGGCCATAGTGACATGAAACCAGGAGCTAAAATCTTCTGGAAATGAGGGGAAATTATCGGAGTTGGTAGAAAACTGAAATCAAAGGTGGTGTGCAATATAACTGATACCAAGAGACTAAAAAATGTGGGCTTTTGGGAAGGGGGAGGACTCTCATGGTCTGAAAGTAGTGGAAAGAAAGAGCAAGGAGGTCAGGTCAGTGGATGATTCCTTAGCCTCCTTCCCACGTAAGCGAAGTCTTACATGGCTTTCCATTAATGGAAATGGAGGCGAACATGGAACAACTTTGGTTACAGGTGGCAAAAGCTCTGAAACTCTGTCTGCCTGCTTTGGCTTCCGGCCCCAAGGCTCCACTGCAGAACCTCATGATCCAAAAATCATGCCACTCTGCTGAGGGAAGTTGAAGAATCAGCTCTGTGAAACTTTTCGTGACGCATTTATTTATTTATTTATTTATTTTCAGAAAAGTCAAATATACACTGTGCAATAAATATGTACTCATCACCCAGGTTTATAACCATAAACATTTTGCTATCTTTAGTTTACCTACTGCCTTTCTTTTGCCTTAATGCTGAAGAATGGTCATTGTACTTAATACACTTCAGTATGTATCCCAAGAAAAATACATCGTCTCAGGTAATTATGGTGCCATTATCACACCTAAAGTCAACAATGATGCCTTGACAGCATCTATTTTCTTGGCCTCTTTTCAGTTATACCCCATGGGTAGGATTTGGCACAGCTTTGAAAGCATTCTTGTCATCCATGGAAGCCTATATGACTTCAGTGAATATACAGTGATAACTTGATGTCTAGTAATAATTAGATGGATTGGTTTGCATAAGCTAGTGTTTTAAGCTGATATTTATTGATCATTTTCTATATGCTAAGCATCATTCTCAGAACTTTTTAAAGATTAGCTCATTAAATTCTCTCATTTGTTCCCTATTTCTGAGTTTAGGTAATGTTGGTCTTTTATTTTACATTCTCTTGACAATCACTAGAAATCCCTTTATCTTTTGATAGTACCCTACACCCCAACCCTGAATAGCAAAAGTCCTAGCCATCTCTTACAATAATCCTAAACTCGAAATCTAAGATGTAGTCCACCTTGAGCTTTAGGTCAAACAGATAACCAAGACTGTGTATGTATGTGTGTGTGTGTCTGTCTGTAAAGACTGAGTAATTACACATGGTGAAGGGTACCTAGAGTCTGAGTTGGTATGATGAGATAAATATCCTTCTATTGGTAAGTACTGCCACATTATATTCCAGGGAATATAAAGGAACCCTCCAGAACATTTTCAGGCAATTGTCTAAATAAACCAAGGAACAATTTTCATAAACATCGTAAGGATGAATTTAGCCTTTGAGCAGGAATGGAGATTATTTTTATCTCACCTTCAATAGCCACACATTTAATGAGAAAGGGCATTAATATCTAGTTCAATTCATGTTGTATAACGGGAATCAATACACTTATATTTTTTATCTTTGGCTGAATTCCTTTCTTTCATTCTCTTTTTATGACATTTTAAATGTTGAATCGGGGATGAGCAGAATTCCATATTGTTTGCCATATGTATTAGTTATAGGTTTGGCATCTGCAATGGAGATTTATAAAAAACAGTGACTTAAACAAGATAGAAGTGTATTTCTCTCTCATTTAACTGTCTGGGCATAAGTAGGCTGGTATGTCATCAAAATCTGGGTGACTTGAATCTTTCTCTTCTGTGTTTCCAAGGGTTTTGCTCTCATCAAAGTCCCAGATGGCTTACCAGGTCATTTGGCTTATCACATCTCAGTTAGCAGGAAGGGAAATATACGGGAAGGAGAGAGTATTCCTCTTCCCTTCAAGGGCATGACTGGGAAATAGTATTCTCCACTTCCAGGCTTCTTCCCTTTGGCCAGAACTTTGTGACAGGGTCACAGCTAAATATAAGGGAGGTTAGAAAAGGAGTCTTTCCTGTGGGAGATCATGTACGTTAGGATTCAAGGATCCTAATATAATAGAAAAAGAAGAGAACTGATTTGAGGGACAGTCAGCAATCTCTGACACATTGTAGAAATATAACTCCTTTTTTTTCAGATGCTGGGGGATATTAATATTAAAAAGTGTATATCTTTTACTATCAGGCAGAAATGGCTTTTGGTCACTAGAATATGTTTCCCCTTTCTTGGTAAACAGTGGTCTCTGGGATGTAGTTGTCCAATAAAGGACTGCATTTTTGGCTCTTTTGTTACTGGGATGGTCAAATGACTATTTCTCAGCAAGGAGTGAGATATGAGAGGAAGAGAAGTGTCTTCCACCCAGGCTGAGGCTGTAGAAGCAGATGAGGAGGGGTTAGGCTCTAAGAGATGGTGGGGCCACAATTTGGAAGAAGCCTGGATCCTTGAATCACCATGTGGCAGTGAGCTGCCCACTGAGCAAGAACAATTCCATGGATGTCACACAAATAAAATCTAAATGTCCATTATGTTTTGGCATGACGTATTGGGAGTCCTTTAGTTAGCCTACCCTAATTAATACACTATTTCGCTTTTCTTTCCCATTTGTTATTGACTCTCATAATCATTGTGCTGTGGAATGAAATGATCCACAAGAAAGAATTTTGATTTTTCTAAGCAGCTGGTGAACATTTTTGGGTTGTAACATTTCTCCAAATTTTGTTGTTATTCACAAATTCTCCATTTGTTTGTGAATTTTTGTTCTCTGTCAAAACATTTAAGACTATTTCCCATCTTTTAGAAATTGAACAGCAGTTTTTCTGACATTGGTTTTTCTGATGATAAATAGTTTTTTTTTCTTCTATTTTTGCATGTTGGGTTGCTTAATGGAAAAAAAAAATCAAAGTGTGCACTGACAGGCAGGAATTCCATGTAACACTTGCTACAATATTTCCCACAAGAGATTGGTGTTGGAACTTATTCTCAGAGAACAAATAGCATGCATCTAGGAGACAATATTTAAATTCAAGGGGAAATACATAATCTGAGGTCTGGTAAAGAAACATACAAGACCTTATCTTAATGTTAAACTCCCAACTGAAAATGATGTTAAAATTCTGTAGTAACATTAGCTCAGATATCTTGTCAATAAACTTAACTAGGCTACAATTGATACAAAGCCAGTCAAAATATTTCCAAAGTCAAGAAAACATTGCACTCACTTGTCTTCCTCCTCCAGATCTGAATTCTGAGTTGAAGTTAAAATTGCAGACGATGGGAAAATGGAAGGAACGGTTCAAGCACTATATTTTAATGGTGATTCCCCTAATCCAAAGGGTACCAGTTCAATAAGATTTTTAAAGCTTGCTGGCTAATTTCATTAGTGATATTGAAAAAACAAAAGTCCAGGAGAGGAGTTCAGATACTAACTGGTCTCTAGGCTGTATAATCTTAAGCCATTGCCCCTCTTTTAAAATGCTCTACTTTGTTGGATTCTCTAATGTTTTTGACAACTACAGTGTAATTAATACAATGTTCAACACACAAATTTCCTGGAAGGAAAATTACAGTATGTATCAATGATCTTTATATATTATGCCCTTTAGTCTAGTAGTGATTATAATTTCTTAATATTTCTCCTAAGGATATTAATCAGTTTATTCAATCCATATTTATTGAGGCTCACTACTTTCCAGGCACGTTTTCTGGTCTTGGGAATATAGTATAATGAATGATATTAAGTCTCTGTCATCATGTGGTTTACTTTTTAACGGTAAACAAATCAATAACTAAATACAAACAATAAGATAACATCAGGTAATATTAAATTCAGTGGGGAAAACAAGAGGAGAGTAAGGAAATAGCCAGTGATGGAGTAGGGCAGAGGTACACTTTAGTTTATTAAGGGATGGCAAAGGCTTCTTTTAGGAAGTGGCTTGAGCAGTGAAATAAAGTAAGGAGCCAAGTCCTGTTGCATATCATTGGGTGAATATTCCAGGCAGAAGGAACAGCAAGTACAAAGGTCCTAAAAGAAAAGGAACAAGACTTTAAGGAATAGTAGCAGGAAGTCTAGCGTGACTGCAGTAGGAAACGAGATTGGAAAGAGAGAAAGAGTCATGTCCCGTCAGGCCTTCTGGGCCAAGGTAAGGACTGTCGGCATTGTTATAAGTGGTTGAAGGGCCATTGAAGAGTTTTGAGGAGAGGGGATACACATGGCAGGATTTATGTTTTACAAAGATCAAGGTGTTCACTGTAGAGAGGAACATTCATGTACGGGGCCACATGGAAACAGGGAGCCAGTGAGGAGACTATGTAGTTCTTCAGGCCAGAGAAGTAGAAGCTTGGGAAGGTATGGGGAGCAAAGGTGGTGAGGCACCTGTGGGGGCTGTGGAACAGATGGACTATGAGCTAGCCTTCCAAGTGCAGAACCTGCTGTGATTAAGGTCCAGGAGGCAGAGTCCTAGGGTTCGAATCCTCCCTTGACCTCCTAGGAATGGAGGGATTCTAGACAAATTCTGTACCCTTTCTGAGTCTTATTTACCTCAGGTGAAAAATAAAAACAATGGTAATTATTTCAAAGGCTGTTAGATGCCTAATGCGATAATTCATAAAACCCACTTAAAACTGTGTTCGGCACTTATAAGTATCTGTGTATTATCTTTATTAATCTGTTACAGTAAAGAATCTAAAATAAAAAAAAAACAGTTTCTGCCTATAAAAGAATCATTTGCTATAAGAAGAGTTACTATTATATAATATGTTTAGAACACTTTACTCTTAATTTTTTGGAATTATTTTTGCCGGGAACATATCCATTTCTTTGCTTCTGTTTAAAGCAGATTTCTAACTTAATTGCTGGTTATATTTATATTTATTGCTATGCTTATATTTATATTTATAATCCTAACCCAATCCTTGATTTTTATTATAAGGAGGTAAACGTGTCCTCCAGTTTGAGACTAGTTTGTAATGAGTAAGTGTACAGAATCAGGCTGCAGAATCTGGGCTCTTGCTCCAGCCTCAGAAAGTCACTTAGCTTTGTTGAAATTCAGATTTTATATCTGAAAATATATTACAATATTCAAGTAGAAGGAGTTGGTAGACATGCATATCATATAAAACATTTCATAAATGTTGGGTATTATTAGTATTTGTCTTTCTAACATTTTTTTTTGTGCATGTATGTAAAAAAAGTTCTGAAGGAAGTTTCCATGGGAATAAGTTACACTTGAAGAAGCATAATGCTTCACCTGTGGGTGAAGGATGACACCCATTCGTCCTACCACTTTCTAAAGTCACCCTCAGCACCACTGTAGCTGCCCCAGTCTTGGGCAGGAAAAGGTCATAAACTCACTTAACAGCAATCATATGTCTGGTGAATGTCTTTCTCCTTGGTGAAAATATGTTGGTGTCAGTAGTTTGGGTCTTAATGACAAGGGAACGTTTGAAACATCTTTGTTTCCTCTGCATAAACCAATCTGTTCTTTCTTTCAAATAATATCTGTAGTACTTATAGCTGGTTTTTGAAATCTTCTTGGATTTCCTCATTTCATTGCCTTTTTTCAATATGGGCTAGTGTACTGGAGGTTAGAAAAAAAGAAAAGAAAGGTTAACAATTAAATTAAGAAATGGATATATTGAGAGACTCATGCAATAATAAGAGGTCTTAATCTAATTATCAGTGAAACTTTGCTTCAGCCCTTGTTTTACATGTAAGGAGTGTAATTTGTCTGAAACAACAGGTCAAAGATGGGTTCAGGTTTCTGGATAATAGGTTTATTCAGAGGAATGTTCACAAAGCTCCAATAGAGAGAAGCCACATGCTGTCAGTTTGGGATGATTTAGAAGAGCAATGTCAGGCTCTCCCAAGTTTTGACTGAGTCACATGACTTTGCCAGCGATTCCCATACTTCCTTACTTCACAGAGTAACCTTTCCAGAGACATGTGTAAAGCACTGAGGATCAGGACTAGCCTCACTTTTATAAAATGGGATTATAGTGTCATAAAAGTTCTGAAATTATAGAAAAATTACAGACATACACACACACATGCATGCACACAGATGATATCCACCATGATAATATTCAGAATGAATAATGATATGATTCTGGAAAAAAAAAACATTTGAATTTTTCTACATTGCTGGGTTATAATCAAACTAGGGGCCAAGAGACTTCCTTATTTGTGTTTTTCATCAAGCTGAGGCCTAGCACATGGAATGTGCATAATAAATATTGAATGCCTGAATGAAAAGGCATTGCTGATTGAAATGTTATAAGCCAATTTTGATATTACCATAAAAACACATACTTTGTCAGTTTAGCCATCCAGGAGTATAATGGAATACTTAAAAATATGGAGCATAGAGCTTTCTATGGTATGTAGAATTCAAGTAGAGCCCTGATAGCTACCAATCTTACATAATAGTTTTGTTATTAACTAATAGGCTGAGCATGAGACAGAAATAAATAAAGGATTAAAAGGAAACAGCTTGAAAGATATCCCTAAATAATCTAAAGATGGGCTAATTCACCAGAAAGATGTATAATAACATGGCCTCAAAATATATGAGGCAAAAGATGGCATAATGTAAAGGCAAAACAGACAAATCCTCAGTCATTGGCGGGGAGCCGGGGGAGGTTAAGCACACCTCTCGTAAATGTTAGGGTTTTACTTGAGGATGGATTTCAGAAGGGAAGGATGGAGGCTTGATGCTGGAGTTTAGAGGATGTGGATCTTGGTTACCAAAGCCATCAAGTGGGAGAATGAGTCTGTAAGGTTGTCTTTGTGCTGCCTGCTCAAAGTGCTGGAAGGAACAACCTGAAATCTCCCAAATACTTTACATTTGAATAACTAAAATTTAAATACCTACACGTCACAGATTGCCTGTGTTCTCACCAAAGCTTGAAGAAGGGAACTGAAAAATGCTATTTGCTGAATTCTACAGGTAAAATTTGTTACATAATAATGTCTAACAAGAATTGGACTCTCACTATGTGTGCCAGGCATTGCTCATTTAATTCTCACACTAATCCTATGCTTGTATTGTGTGAAGTTTCATTATGATGACCTAATTTTATAGATGAGGAAACCGAGACAAACAGATAGATTTGCCTGATGTCACAGATTGGTGGAAACAACATTTGAACTGAGGTAGCCTGTCAGCAGTGGATATGCTATGCTGCCCAGGACTGCTAGATGCCAATGAGATATTTCTTGGTTTGATTTGATTTCTGGCAAATAGTTTAGAGCTGCTGACATTATCTGCCTTTAAAAATATAGTAGCTTACATTATTTATATTTATGCAATATACATTTCATACCAGTATAGGGACATAATTCTTAAATGTCTGGGAAATGCCTCACATTATTTGTAAATGTGGCCATCAATGCAGGTGTTAGCTAACTTGAATTGATGGAGAAAACCTTCCAAGTTCACATTCACCACCCCATAAAATAGCAGGAGATAAAGCTGAAATAAAGAGAATAAATAAATAAATATTTATTTATTTATAAATCTTCATTCTAAATAAAGAGAAATAAATCTTTCTCTTTTGATAGTTAAAAACTAGGTAATATTTTCAAAATTCTGAACCAGAATATTAATTCAAAGTGCTAAGAATATAGATATGTTCATAATTAATCTAAGCTTAAAGCAAAACCTATTGAAAAATCGTCTTCAGACATATTGGGTTTCATCCCGAAAGAAAAAAATCAAAGTGTGAAAACAACAAATGCTCGGAATTGCAGAGATGGAAATACAGAACTGATCCTTAATCAGTTAAAATGATCACTAATAAATGAAATCTAGAAATAAAATCCCACCTCTCAGCATGATCCCAAATACCAGCTTCTTTTCTTAATTAAAGACTGTATTCTTGCTGGTGTTAACTCTTTCATCCTCTTTGAGCCTCCTGCATCTCTCTTAGCATCGTTCAGCTGCAACACAAAAGATTGAGATTTGAAATTAGATGAAAAAAGTTTTTAAAAGGGATAAAAAGATGCAAAAATAACTCATATTGCTTTATGAATTAAGAGAGAAGTCTTAAAAACATGAACAAAAGGAATTATTTAAATGCCATCCCATTTAAATGGAAAATTCTCCATGACATGTTTTTTTAGTTTATTGGCAGGGAGTGAACTGATGGACAAGGCACCTTGTTTTGCATGTCCTTTCTCTCTCTTCTCCCA
Organism: Vulpes vulpes; assembly: GCF_048418805.1. Lineage (NCBI taxonomy): Eukaryota > Metazoa > Chordata > Mammalia > Carnivora > Canidae > Vulpes > Vulpes vulpes. Next base: position 74,970,142 of record NC_132792.1, read on the forward strand.
CTTCCAGTCGCCTTCTATGCTTCCATATGTTGGGATCAATCTGTTGATTTCATGAACAATTTCCCATCCCCCCTTAAGGCTATAGTGAATCATCTTATTCTCTTTGGTATGATCAGAAATTAGGAATCTAATTGATTATACATTGTCTTTTTATATAAATATCTCTCTGATCCACTTCTTGCTTCTTCTTTGATTATTGGGGGTAGATTCATTTTAACAACATAATTGGCAAGAATAATTATTTTTGTATTTAAATAAAGGAAACTAACTGCATACATTTAAAATGCTACAAGACAGCATTTTGGGAAAAATAAACTAAAGTGAAATATACAGTGACCAAGGCTTGATAAAATACTCTCAATCTTATATTCATTACGTGGTTTGCAATTCAGGAAATATTCAATACTAGGAGAAAATTCACAATGGAAAGCTTTACAATTTTTCCTTTGAAATCTTCATGCACTTTAAGAAGATTGGAGAAAACACATTTCAGCAGGCTTGGCAGTCACTCAAATTTGTGTGCTCTAAGTTTAGAACCAAACTCAATCTGCCCCCTGTTCAAGCTCTGTTCTGTGCTGGCAAAACACCACTTGCTTGTTCAGAGGGAGAAGGAAGGCTTTGCAAAACTCCAAAAACTTACTGGACATTAAGTAGCTCCTCGACAATTATATTACCCACAGCTTGAGCAAACTTGAATTCAATTCATATGGGTGACATTTTTCTTATAACACATGAGTATAAAGTAAATAGAAAAATACTTAGCAACACTTATTTGGGATTTAGCAAAACTCAATAATGCCCAAAATTTTCCCAAGTACAATTGATTTTTTTCAAGATGCTGTAGGATTTCCTAGCTCTTATTTCTATTTTCTGATCACATCTCCTTTCGTATTTTAAGGAAATGTTTGTTTAGGTATAATAATTTTTTTTGCACCATTTGAAACCCAAATATTGCAATATTGTGTTAAGATGCAAAAGCTGAAATGTGAAAAGATGTACCATAATCTATTTATATTTAATTATGTACACTGAATTAAGCATATACATAAATATTTTAAATATATGTATACACAAATACATATATGCTTATAAAAAGTCCAGCCTAAGGATTTCATGCAAATTTTCATTTTAAATTACTTTGCATACCAACTCTGAAATTTGGTAGCCAGATCTATCTAGTTATGGGTAACTATACTAAAAAAGATTGATAGTTTCAGATTTAGGGGATTGAGGTATAAACTCTGGCACAAAGTAGCAAGTTATTTAGCTTCTCTGAAACCTTTCATTAGCTAATGAAGGATGGAGTTGGATTTGATATTTAAATTAATTTCTTATACTAATTTTATGTCACTCAGTGATTCCAACAAGAAGTTTAAAAATTACTTGATTTTGTGCTTAAAATGTGAATTTTAATTGGATTTGGTTCTCTATTTGTTGTTGTATCTATTCTTATCTCAAGTGAATGCAAGCCAAGCTGAACATTCCATGTTCTCTCAAAACCTTTCAGACTATTTACTGTGTACTTTTATCAATCTTAATGTGTATCAGCCAAATATAATTATAGCAATCAAAATGTGTGTTAGTAGGGATTTCAGCAGTGCCATATCCATACCCTACCTAATGCAGCCCCTAATACCACAGCATTATATAATATATCAGTTATGAATGTAATCTCCGAAGTTAGACTTTTTGGTTTAAAGTCTTGGTTCTCCAATTTAGGACTATTTGACTTTGGGCAAGTTATTTTATCTTTCTGTTCCTTAATTTCCTTATGTATAAGAAGAAGATAATCTATTTCATTTATAGTTCTAAGGAGTTAATAATTTTGTACTCCAAGTGCTTAGAATAATGCCTGGCACATACTACGTTTTCAGCAAATATTAGTTATTTCTTTGCTTCTTGTATGTCCACCACATAAGAATAGAAGTCCTACAAGAGCAGTCTTGTTCATCATGGTCATGGCTACTTTGCCTTCTCTTTCTCTTCTTTCTCCTCCTTTTCTTTAAATGAAGTAAAAATCACATAACATTAATCCACCTGAGTGTACAATTCAGTAACATTTAGTATATTCACAGTGTTGTGCAATCATCACTTCTATTTAGTTGCTTACATGTCCTTTATTATGTGGAGGAAATTGTCTTTTGTTTCTAGTTTGCTGAGTGTTTTTGTCACGAAAGGACATTGGATTTAACAATTGAAATTCACATTGGATTCTTTTTTTTAATTAATGCAATGTGTCACATTGATTGATTTCCATGTGCGGACTCTTAGATTCCTGGGATATGCTGGTATTTTGTTAGGAAATTCTATTATGTATTTATAAAGGATATTGACCTACAGTTTTCTTTTGTGGTAATGTCTTTATCTGGCTTTGGTATGAGAGTAATGCTAGCCTCATAGAATGTGGAAATATTTCTTCCTCTTAGATTTTCTTGGAAGAGTTTGAGGAGGGTTTGGTAATAATTCTTTAAATATTTGATGGAATTCACCAGGGAAGCTGCCTGATCTTGACCTTTTCTTTGTTGGGAGGTCTTTTTGATTACTGATTCAATCTCTTCATTTGCTGAAGTTCTATTCATATTTTCTATCTCTTATTAAGTCAGTTTTAGTGGTTTGTATGTTTCTGGGAACCTGTCCATTTCATTTAGTTCATCTAATTTGTTGGTATGTAATTATTCAAAACATTCCCTTATAATTCTTTCTGTTTTTCTATAAAGTTAGTTGCAATCTTCCCACTTTTATTTCTGATTTTAGTAATTTGAGTCTTGTTTTGGGAGATAAGTTTAGCTAAAAAATTCGCCAATTTTGTTGATCTTTTCAAAGAACTCATTTTTGGTTTGGTTTTGTCTCTTGGGTTTTTTTTTCTATTATTTCTTTCATTTACTCCACTAATTTTTATTCTTTCTTTCCTTTTTCTAGCTTTGGTTTCATCTCACTCTTGTTCTAGTTTCTTTTTTTTAAAATTGTATTTATTTATTCATGAGAGACATAGAGAGAGAGAGAGAGGCAGAGACACAGGTAGAGAGAGAAGTAGGCTCCCCAGGAGAAAGCCAATGTAGTACTAGATCCTGGACCCCAGGATCACACCCTGAGTCTAAGGCAGATGCTCAACCACTGAGCACCCAGGCATCCTTTGTTCTAGTTTCTTAAGACATAAAGTTAGGTTATTGATTTGGGATCTCTTTTCTTTTTAATGTGAGCATTTATAGCTATAAATTTCCCTTGAACACTGCTTTCTTTCACTGGATCCTATAGACTTTGATATGCTGTATTTTCATTTTCATTCATCCTAATATATTTTCTAATTTCATTTATAGTTTCTTCTTTGACCATTGGTTGTTCATGAGTGTGCTGTATAGTTTCCACATATTTATACACTTTCCAATTTTCTTCAATTATTAATTTCAACTGTCATTCTATTGTGGTTGGAGAAGATACTCTGTATAATTTCAGTCTTTTAAAATTTATTGAGACTTGCTCCGTGGCCCAACATATAGTCTATGCTGGAGAATGTTCCACATACTCTTGAGAAAAATGTGTATTCTGCTGCTCTAAGGTGGAGTGCTATCTCCATGAGGTCTAGTTGGCTTCACTGTCTTCTCTTTCTTTGTAGTCTTCTGTCTACTTCTATCCATTATTGCAAGGAGGGGTATAGAAATCTCCAAATGTTATGGTAGAAGTGTTTCTCCCTTTCAGTCTGTCATTTTTTTCCATATTATTTTGAGATCTGTTCTTATGTTTGAATATGTTTATAATTGTTGTATCTTGATGGGTGGATCTTGTCATTGATATATAATGTAACTTCTGTCTATTCTAATACTTATTGTTTAAAAGGCTGTTTTGTATTGATATAAACACCAGAGCTCTCTTTTGGTTACTGTTTCCTTGCAATTTTTTCCCCCATTCTTTCACTTTCAACCTGATTGTGTCTTTGGTGCTAAAGTGAATCTCTTACAAGCAGTATACAGTTGGATCATTTTTAAAAAAATATTTTTTCAAGATTTTATTTATTTATTTATTTATTCATTGAATTTGAGAGAGAGAGACAGAGAGACAGCACGAGCAGGGGAAAGGTCAGAGGGAGAGGGGAAAAATCTCAAGAAGATTCTGTGCTGAGCAGGGAACCCAATATGGGGCTCAGTTTCCTGATCCTGAGATCATGACCTGAGCTGAAATCAAGAATCAGACACTTAACTGACTGACCCACTCAGGTGCCCCAAGTCACTTCTCTTTTGATTCTTTCAAAATTCTCTCCTTGTCTTTGTCTTTTTATAATTTAACTGTAATGTGTCTTGGTGTTGATATCTTTTAATTTTTTTGCTTAGAGTTTGTTGTGCTTTTGGAGAGGTAGAGTCTTATCTTTCATCATATTGGGAAGATTTGGCCATTTTTTTCTTCAGCTATTCTTCATATGTTATGCACATGTTAAGCTATTAAGTCTACTTAATGGTTTCCCACATATTTCTTAGGCATTGTTCGTTTTCTGTCATCCTGTTTCTGATCCGAACAAATAATCTCAATTGTCCTATATTCAAGTTCACTGATTCTTTCTTCTTTCTGATTAAATGTGCTGTTCTACCCTTCTAATGAATTTTGCATTTCAGTTATTGTATTTTTCAGCTCCAGAATTTCTATTTGGTTTCCTTTGATGATTATTTATATTCTCTATTTGATGAGACTTGTTATCTTTGTTTCTTTTAGTTCTTTGTTTATGGTTTCTTTGAGCATATTTATGCTCTTTGAGCATATTTAACTTTTTAAAAAAGATTTTATTTATTCATGAGACACACACAGAGAGGGGCAGAGACATAGGCAGAAGGAGAAACAGGCTCCCTGTGGGAAGCCTGATGCAGGACTCAATCCCAGGACCCTAAAATCATGCTCTGAGCCAAAGGCAGATGCTCAACCACTGAGCCACCCAGGTGCCCTGAGAATATTTAACTTTTAAAACCTTTGTCCCAACAGGGGGCACCTCAATGGCTTAGTCAGTTAAGCATCTACCTTTACTTCAGGTCATGATCCCAGAGTCCTGGGATTAAGCCCCACATCAGGCTCCATGGTTGGCAGGAAGTCTGCTTCTCCCTCTGCCCTTCCCTCTGCTCATGCTTTCTCTTTCTGTGTGCGTGTCTCAAATAAATAAATAAAATCTTAAAAAAAAAAAATAAAACCCTTGTCCCAACAAAGAAAAGCTCAGGACCAGATATTTTCACTGGTAGATACTACCAAACATTTACAGAGGAATTAACACCAATACTCCTTAAACTCTTCAAAAAATTAAACAAGAGGAAACATTGCCAAGTTAATTTTGAGGCCAGCATTATGCTGATACCAAATCCAGAAAAGATAGTGCAAAGAAAGAAGATTGCAGGCCAATATCCATGACGATCATAGATGCAGTATATCTTTAACAAAAATACTAGCAAACCAAATTTAATAGCACATTAAAGAATCATACATTGTGACCAAGTTTTATTTATTCCCTTAGATGCAAGGATGGTTTAACATGCACAAATTAATTAATATAATAGGCCACATTAACATATCAAAGGACAGAAATCATATGATCATCTGAATAGATGCAGAAAAATCATTTGATGAAATTCAAGACCTATTCATGATAAAAACTCTCAACTAAATGGGCTTATTTATTTATTTATTTTTAAAAGATTTTATTTATTTATTCATAAGAGACATAGAGAGAGAGAGACAGAGACAGAAGCAGAGGGAGAAGCAGGCTCCCCATAAGGAGGCTGATGAAGGACTTGATCCAAGGACCCCAAAATCACAATCTGAGCCAAAGGCAGACTCTAAACCACTGAGCCACCCAGGTGCCCCAACAAAGTGAGTTTAGAGGGAACACACTTTAACATTAATAAAGGTTGTATATGACAAACCCACAGCTAATATACTCCATGGTGAAAAATTGATAACTTTTTCTTTAAGATCAGAAATAAGACAAGGATGTCCACTCTTACCACTTTTATTCAACATAGTACTACAAGTCTTAGCCACAGCAATCAAACAAGAAAAATAAATAAAGAACATCCAAATTGGTAAGGAAGAAGTTAAAATGTCACTATTTGTGATAAAATTATACTATACATAGAAAACCTTAAAGACTCCACAAAAAAACTATTAGAAGTAATAGATGAATTCAGTGAAGTTTCATGATACAAAATTAATATACAGAACTCTACTGTGTATCTATACATCAATAATAAAGTAGCAGAGAGAGAAATTAAAGACACAATTCAACTTACAGTTGCATCAAGGGAGAATAAAATACCTTGGAATAAATTTAACCAAGGAAGTGAAAGACCTCTACTCTGAAAACTATAGAATATAATGAATGAAATTGAAGATGACACAAACAAATGGAAAGACATACCATGTTCATGGATTGGAAAAATTAATACTGTGAAAATGTCCATACTACTCAAAGTAATCTGCAGATTCAGTACTTTCCCTACCAAAATATCAATCATATTTTTTACAGAACTAGACTTCACAGAAAAATTTAAATGCCTCAGAGCTCTCTTACTGTAAAGTAGCAGTTTCTTTAATCACCAGGCCTTCCTCTGGTATGTTGTTTGTTTTGGGCTGAATTCTAGAGTTCTATAAATGTTGATTCTGACAGGTTTTTTCCCCAACTCATTGATTGTCTTTGTGGAGGGATGGAGCTCTGGCATTCCCGAGGCTGCAATTTTCTGTCTAGCTTTATGTCTTCTTTTTTAGTATATTTACTGTCATAATTCACAAATGTGGATATCCTAGCACACGTGCCCTAATTCTGTTTGCATTCCTGCAAATTTCTGCTCTTTGAAATCTCTGGGAGGAGGCCCAAACAGGCACTGGAGGCAGGTTCAGGGTCATTATGTAGGCAGTTGCATATGCCTAGTTACCAGAGTGTGGTATAGAGGGAAGGGTTCTAGTTCCAAGTGGGAACATCATTTTGGCCCTTGAATTCTTGCTAATGGGTATGTACAGGCAGAGAAGAAACTAGGTCTTTCCTAAATCTAAGGGTAAGCTGGGACGTTCCTAGTTATGTATGCAAGACCCCTAACCATGTTGGAGGGGAAGGGTTGGGTCTAGTAGTTTTGTGTTGTTGGGTAAAGTAAAGTTCTGAGGAGTCTGGAAATTCTCAGTTTGAATATGGCCTTCTAGGCACATAGGAAAGTATAATTATTAATGCAGGAAATGGAAAATATTTTAATTAGCAGTCTTTGAATTTGATTTATAACTTTCAAATATTTAAAAATGTGAGGAGTCTGTGTTTGTAGTCTTGCCCCAGGCACTGCCAGTGTTTTAAGTGGGCTGTGTAGAGATGTCTGTCTTGGACTCTCTTGAAGTGTGATACTGCCTATCTCTTTTTCTAACTTGCTATACTGCTTCATGGGGCATCAGAGACACCACACCCTTTAGTTCCCTCAGGTCTCACTGGTAACTTTTCTCACTTAACTTTTTTATTCCTTCTCCTCACCAAGTAACATTGGAGGGCTCCAGGGCTCAATCCCTTGTGCTTGTCTCTTTTTATCTCCATATATCAGACTTCTCTTCTGAACTCAAACACAGTATATCCATTTGTCTCCTCAAGGTTTTCACTTGGATGTCTAATAGACATCTCAAATTTGTCTAATAAGCAAGACACCTGCTCGATCTCAGTTAAGGATAGTCCATCCTTCTGGTTACTCAGGCTTCAAATATTATTCTTGACTCTTTTTTTTCCTCTGTTATGCCACACCTAGTCATTTAGGAAATTGTCTTGGCCCTGCCCTCAAAATATTGTATTTTGGATCTGACCATTTCTCACAACCTCACTGGCATTACGCTGATCCAGGTTACTGTCATAACTCTTCAGATTGCTGCTAGAGCCTTCTGTCTGGACATCCAGGTCCTACCCATACCTACTACAGCTAGAGTTATTCTAAAATCCAAGTCAGATCATGTCACTCCTTTTTTTTCAAAACATCCAATGACTTTCTATTTCATTTGGAGTAAAGCAAAGGCCCTTTCAGTGGCTAATGGGTGAGCATATCACCCAGTTCTGGCCAGTGAGAACCAAGTATAGGACAATTATTCAAACTTTGAAAAGATAAGTTTCATTTTTGGTGCTGGATTTGGGTCTGGAGGGTGAAAGCCAGAGCCATAATTTGGAGGAAGGCATTTACCAGGTGGGGTTGGTCTGCCTGAAAGGAAATGCAAAGGAAAAGGGGTGAGAAACAGAGGTGTCTTCTGGACTCTGCAGCTTCATCATAGGTCAATAATGTTGCTAGGCTTAAAGCAGATGGAGTTGTATTTTCTATCTTCTTCAACCAAGACTCTTAACTAAAGCAAGGTTGAAGGAAGAGGCAAAAATTGAGCATTCTCTTTTGGTTGGGCACTATGCTAGGTGAGTTACACTAATTATCTTATTATATTCAATCACTCCTTCTTTAATTTGTTTACAGTTGTAGTCCATTTCCCTTACCTATAATTATCTTTCCATTCTTCTCTGGCAAATGCTTTAACATACCTGAGCAAAATTCTTATTTCCATCAAAATACATTTACTTTGAATCCTATTAATATTTATGTAAATAGTTCATTTCATCATGTTAATTCCTAGTTGTTCATACATTTTCTGTGTGCTTTTGTGTTTTTCTAGCCTGGAAACTTTCTGGCACCAAAGACAATACCTTCTATTTCTGCTTTATCTCCTTTCAACATCTAGTACCATTATTTGTTTTTCCCAATGGACTTCCCACAGATATTATTTGTTGTTTAAAAATATTATGTGCAACTACATTATTTATGGAGGCTTTAAAATGATTTATTTACAAAAGGCATGTAAGAAAGATTATGTTTATTTTATACTTTTAGAAATTTAGACAAAAACGTGAAGTGCTTAGAATAATGTTAGGTATATTATTAAATACTCAATAAATATTATTATTATTATTATTATTATTATTATTATCTAAGAACTCTCCCACACTGGCACATTCTATTTGTTTTATAGTACATATTTCCAGTTTATGATATGCCCATTCATGTGTATATCTTACTCCTTATAATATGCGACAGACCTCTTGAGCCTGGGCCACTTGTTCTGTGAATATAAAGGAAGCACAGTGTGGGATTGTGGAAAGCACATGAGTTTATTTTACTTTTTAAATTTTTTTCAGGTTTTAGTTTAAATTCCAGATAGTATTTTTTTTTAAGATTTTATTTATTTAAGCGTCTGCCTTCGGTTCAGGTCATGATCTCAGGGTCCTGGGATTGAGCCCCAAGTTGGACTTCCTGCTCATCATGAGTATGCTTCTCCCTCTGCTCCTTCTTCTGCTCATACTCTCTCTGTCAAATAAATAAAGATTTTAATAAAATCTTTATTTATTTGACAGAGAAAGAGTGCAAGAGAGAGCACAAGCACACAGAGCAATAGGCAGAGGGAGAGGGAAAAGCAGACTCCCCACAGAGCAGAAAGCCCGACATGGGGCTCCATCCCAGGGCCCTGGGATCATGACTTGCATTGAAGGTAGACAGTTAATCGATTGAGCCACCCAAGCACCCCAAATTCCAGCTAGTTAACATACAGTATAGCATTAGTTTCAGGTGTACAGTCTAGTGATTCATCATTTACATATGACACACGCTGCTCATCACAAATACCCTCCTTAACCTTCACCTATTTAACCCATACCTCACCCACCTCCCTTCCAGTAACCTTTAGTTTTTTAAGTGTCTGTTTCTGGTTAGCCTATTTTCCCCCTCTATGTTCATCTGTGTTTTTTTTTTTTTCCCTTTAAATTCCACATACAAGTGAACTCCTATGGTATTTGTCTTTCTCAAAGACTGGCTGACTGGCTTATTACACTTAGCACAGCACAGGAGTTGAGAATTGGACTGGGCTAGATAAAGTCTGAGTCTACCATACTAGTTGTGAGAGCATAGCTTGGTTATTTCAGTCCATACTGAGCTTCAGTTTGCCATTTGTAAAATGCTATAAAGCTCATCTAACTCTTAGAACACTTGTGAGTGGGAAATGAGGTAGTTTAGATGAGTCTAGTGCCTGTGACGTAGCTGGTTACTCAGTTGTTAGTACTCCCTCATTCTCAAGGATGTCTTCCCCTGTCTAGTGCTTTGGCTTATTAGGTTCTCACTAAATGCAGACTGAACACGCACCAGCTTTATTTGTTCATCCCACTGAGACTTAGACAACTATGTTTTCCTATTCAGTATACTTTATTCCCAGGGGTTGGCAGACAATAGGTGTTCCCTGAATTCTTGCTGATCCAACTCCTTAAGCATCTTGTGTCTATATTCACTTGGAAAATTGTTTTAGACTTCTCTAAAGGGATATATTCAGCTGCCAGTCACTTTCACTTAAACTAAAGTCATAAATATGTAGAAAGAGAATGTACACATAGATTCTGGGAAGAGTGAGCATTGTGGATTCCCTGAACACTCTCTGGGATTCATGACCATGTTTTTGCTTGTTTAGTGAAAAAATATAACCAGTGGAAGATGCTTATGTGTCTGTACTCACTCTGTTGTTTGGGTATTGAGAAAATCTTACATCATACAACATGTGAGTGAATCTAGTGCTTGCAGAAAGCAGAGTCTCATGGCCTTGCCTGAGCCAAGCACAGCCTGGGCTGACTTTGTCTCCATTGTCTCTCCATCACGTCCTTCTCCTCAAGAGTCACTTTTAGTAGACGTGGTAAACCATGCCAAAGCATATGGGTGTACGAAGAGGTGGGGGGCAGGTGCTCTGTTTGGCATCTGAACCTGCCAAATAGGCTACACTTTGCATTTCTGGCTCTCTTATCCATCCAATTTCCAACTGTAAGAGCTGTGCAGGTTTAGGTTTTCATCAAAGCCACAGGTACATTGTTTTTCTGAATTTCCATCGCTGCTACTTGAATACATTTTTTTTTTTTGGATTCCTATAAAATTGATTCCAGTGTTTAACATCTATTCAGACCAGTGATTGAATTACTCTCCTTAGACTCTGTGACTGTGTACATAAAAATCATTTGTTTTCAATACAACCTTAGATTCTAGATTTCTGATTGATTATTCTTTGTTGTGAACCACCCCAGGAGTCAAGCCATTTTGCCTTGAAATAAATCAACCTAGATTAATGGAGTTCTAATTTGAAGATAAAAGAAGTTGGCCCCCAAATTTTCACTCACTTCCATACACACAAATAATATGACAAATACATGGAGAGCACATTTGACTTTTAAAAGCTTTTTTTTTTTTTTCTCTCCCACTTGAGGTGGTGTAAGTAGCATTAGTTCCACTTGACAAGGCAATCCAGGCACATGTTTGCTTTCAGAATTATATAGAAGGTACATAAAAAAATTATCTCAAGATGGCAGTTAGAATGATATCCTTATATTACAAGGGTGCTAGTCTATCTCAGCCTCACTGATTCAATATGTATTTATTGTCCTCCATTGAGGTCCAAAAAAAAAAAAAAAAAAAAAACCACATGCAATTAGACCTTTGTCTTCAAAGAATCTGTTCATGATAACAGTAGCAAGGCATAGGGGGTGTGTAGGAAAAATGACTAAACGATCTGAAAGGTAAGGCAAAGTCCTTTAGACCTTTAGAGATTTAGCAGAGGTAGCCCTTAAAAAAAGAGATTTATTTATTTACTTTAGAGAGAGAGAAGGTGAATGAGAAGAGGGGTGGCCGGGGGGTGGTGGCGGTAACAGATTCCCCACTAAGTGTGGAGCCCAAAGGCAGGGGTGGGGCAGAGCTCCATCCCAGGGCCCTAAGATCATAACCTGAGTCAGAATCAAGAGTTGGATATTTAACTGATTGAGCTACCCAGGTGCCCTAGAGGTAGCACTTTTAATTGATTGTGAGATGCTTCCTGGAGGAGGGATCACTTGAAAAGAGAGTTTACGGTTTTCTCATTTCATCAGGTGTTAACATCCTTCAGAGTGATACTGAGTTGTTCTGAAATTATCTATTTTGTGCCATGTTAGCCTTATACTAAATAGTGCCTCAGAGATGAATATATTTTGATACTCATTTCATTAATAAACGTTTATTGAACATCTACCTGGAGATGCAAAGACATACATGTTTTCTGGTATAGCTATGAAGATGCTTATATTTCTTGAGGGCAGCAGTCAAAAAGCAAATAGGTAAGAAAATATCCAATAATGGTATGGTAAGTGCTATGGTGAAACTTAGAGTGTCTGAAGGCCCTCTGTCTTTGCCTCCTCCCATCCCACTTGGGACACATAGAGGGTTGGTTGTAGTCTATCGTAACTGTTTGGAATGAGTTTTCAAGACTTAGAAAATGAGTACATTTTATTTGTTATTGTCATGTTTTCCAAACAAAGGATTATTGTCCTTCATTTTATGTTAAAATAATGATGGTAACAAGTGCCCTCTGGTATCTCTATGACGGCTAATTCTATAGCTGTGTGGGTCTCCACTCTCTGAATCTGACCCTGCATATTTATAACCAGGACACCACCACACCGGTTTGTCTCTCGGTCACACACATCACAGAAATTCATTTCCCCTGAGTTTTTAGAAAACACTTTATGGTGCAGCGATATACTGCATGCCTTTTCCCCTAATGGACTATAATGATCGGGACATTGAATAAGGGCTTCTAACAGAATAAGCTATTTTTTGTAAGTTTACTAATTCATTAAGTTAGAACCTCACTGGTATTTTAAAAGACAAACTTTTGGTTCTCTCTCTTTAGAGAATTGGTTGGATATCGTCCCTCCACATCTGTTTTCCACACTGCTCCCCTTGCTCCCTACCCTGCCTGTCCTACTCTTTTTTCAGAATTCAGGTCAGGTTCTATAGATGAGAGACTGGGAAGGGTGTTAAATTGGTGTCTTACCTCTGGGAAGAGCTGCTGTGAGAAGTGTGCCCCTATCAGAAGACACAGGTCCTCTTGGAGGGCCTCCCCAGGTAGCTGCCCTCTGCCCCTACTCCTTCATGCTATACCTTATCCCTTTCTGTTTCCCCTACCCTGCGCACACCTTCGCAGTCTCTTAACAGTCCTCAAATCACCCAGTTTGAGTGTGCCATCCGTTTTCCACCAGGGCTCTGACTGATACACAGGAAAACTAGATTTGTGAGTTGAAATACTTATTTGTGCTGGAAATCAGAGATTTATTTTATTTTCACCTCTGCAAGTCAGTTTCTACTTAATGTTCTTCCTTTATATTTGCCCCAGGAAACAGAGTTAAGTGACACTTTCATTTCAATTAAAAAAGCATTATCTTATAATACAAGGTCTGACCAATTTTTAGTCTGCTTGTTGGGATGGGCTCAAACTCTATGAAACATACCTTTGAGTAAGTTACAGTTCTTGAAAGATGGAGTAATACATTCACAATTTTTATTGGTTAGTAGTCAATTTAGCTGGGAGATGCAAACACCTTATATTACAAGGTGATTCATCAAGATGGAAGTGCATTTTTCACTCACATAAAACACAGAATACTGATAGTCCAGGATTAATATGACAGCTTTATTCTACAAAGCTCTGAGCGACACAAACTCTACAATTTGTCCAGCCAGGAGGAAGAATAAGAGACAACAAAGAAGGTAGAGTCCTGATGCATACCAGCTGTTTGATTTTTTTTAAAAGATTTTATTTATTTATTTATTTGAAAGAGAGAGAGAGAGAGAGAGAGCAAATGTGAGTGGGAGGGTGGGGGCAGAAGGAGGAGAGAGAGAGAATCTCAAGCAGACTCAGGACCCAGGACCCTGAGATCAAGACCTGAGCTGAAATCAAAAGTCGGATGCTTCACTGAATGAGCCACCCAGGCACCCTGCATGCCAGCTATTTTTAACAGAGATGCTCAGAAGCTGTCCATGATATTTCTACTTTAGCCTATTCCAGTGCAAAGTCTCAAGGTTGCAGTTGCCAACGAGGCTGAGAAATATAGTTTTTATTTGGGGCATCTGCTTACCCAGCTCCTACTATATAGAACTGAGGTTGCTGAATGTTTTCTATAAAGAGCCAGATAGAAAATATTTTAGGCTTTAGGGACCACATAGAGTATCTGTTTCTCCTCCCCCTCTTTTTTCTCCTTTTTTTCCTCCCCTTTCCTTTCTTCCTTCTTCTTCCTTCTCCACCACCACCTCCTCCTTTCCATTCTTCTTTCAACTCCTTAGAAATATAAAAACTATTCTTAGCTCATGGGCCACCCCAAAACAGACTTAAGTCCAGATTTGGCTTGTGGCATGCAATTTGCCATCCTTTGGTACAGAAGAAAGGAAGACGGGGAACATAGCAATCTCCACATTTCTGGCCCGTTAATCAGTGCCCTGACAGGTACCTCCACAATTTCATTGATTAACCACAAGAAGCATTTCTGTTACATCGCAGTCCAATGTGTCCAATGTGTATTGATGGAGAAGGTGTGTGAAGAGGGGCTTCTCAGCCCTGGTGTGGTGATTCCTGGATCCCAGCTCCTCCCTCTGAGTTGTGGGAATCCTCTCTGTGCAGCTGGTGCAGGGGACAGAGGGAGGGGAGAGAAGGCATATTTACCCTGAACCACTGACACGTATCATATTTGTTTGGCAAGAACTGTCGCATGCAACCCTTCCACACCTTCATGTGTAGTGGGCCTGGATGCAACACTCTACTCAGAAAAGAGTTAGATTCGGTGCACTGCAGGAGGAGAACACTTATTAACACACACACACACACACAGGTCAAATAGTAGAAAACTACTGATGAAAACCACTCATCTCCAAATCCACCCTTGCCTTACTTCCTAGAGGCAACTTTTTAAAATTCTTTCTTTTCCCACATGACAACTTTCACAGTTTTAGATAATATGATTGGCTGTGGGGAGGTTGCTTAATGATATTGCTCCTTAGTTTCCTCATCTGTAAAATGGGGAGCGTATTACTATCCATTTATATATATATATACATATATTTTTATAGTAGTATTTAAAGTATAAATAAATAAATTTAAAGTATATATAAATATATATAATTAAAAAATATATATTTTAAAGATGTAAGTCAATTCATATAAAGAATTTAAACTAGTATGTGACCCATCAGCAGTGCTTTTTAAAGAAGGTAGTCTACACAGTGATGAAGCACACAGCATCGGAAGCTGGACTTATGAGTCCAGGCTCCTCTGTTTCTCCAGATAGATTCCTCTGGGTAGGTTCTTTAACATCTCTGTTCTGATTTTTTCATTTTTCTTTTACAGTTGTTGTGGAAATTAAATGCATAAATATATAAAAGTGCTTAGAATAGAGCTTGAAACACAGTGAATAGTCATTGAGGGTTAAGAGTAATGCACTATATATTTTTATTAAATTAACTTTAGAAAATGTATATTGACTCCTCAACAAGAAAGACATAGAGTGATCACCTTTACCTTATCCTTCTCTTCTCCTCTTTTCATCCCAATGTTTGCTTATGGTACTTTTAGTTCTTCCTTTGGTTGCCCTTGACATGTCACATACTGTATCTGAGCTGCTTTTTACGTTCCATCATCTCTTGTCATTTTTCTGTTGACTCTCTTCTTTATAATGTGAATACCCTTTCCTCTACTTTCCTATCATCCATGATCCAATCCCCATCAATGTATACTGTGAGGATGGCTGAGGTTGTACATGTGTACCTGCCATCTGCAATCAGCAAGTCCACCCTTTGCTTGCTTTGTTGATGGACTGACAATAAAAGGTAAAAAGTAATAAACACTAATTTTGTCATTATAACTTTATAAATAATGTTTTACTTTAGGCCAAGAGGCAGGGAGCGTGCATTACTTATCTCCCTGTGTGTGCCCAATGCCCTGGTTCCTTGGTCACTATGGAGATTGTTTCCAGTATCAAGGTCAAATCAACTCTTTTCTCACATACTTACCCTCTTTTTTCCCCCCTTAAACTGAAATCACAGTTTAACCTCAGCTTCTTAGTGGGACCATGGTTCTTTTCTGTATTTTTGGCTTTTTCAGAATTTCTGTGTGCTTTTTAGCCTGCTCCAGGCATTCCATTTATTCTATCTACTCCCCTTCTCCCCACAGAGATTGCTCTTCCCCCTGCTACTTTTTTCCTAAAATCACACCATTCACTCTGTTTAGCCATCTCCATTTTTCACCCCCTGATGCCTTACCTATTGAAAAATGTCTTCACCTCACTCTCACTCTGGAATAAAGTTTAGTTAGAGGTAAAATTCTGAGTTACAAATTATTTTTCCTCAAAGCTTTTACAGTATTATTCTATTAACTTAGCACAGTGTGGCTAGTGAGAAGTCTGATGCAGTTGCATTTATCATTACTTGGCAACTGACTTCATTATTTTTTCCTCCCAGAGTTAGTGCTCTGAAATTTGATGATTTTGAATCTGGGTCTTGGTCATTTTTCATTTGTTGAGCTTTGGGCATTTGTAGTCTGGAATTCAACTCTTCTGTCAGTAGGAGAAAGTCTTTTCTGTTTTTTCTTCCCTTCACTTTCTTTGTTTTTCTAGGGCTCTTTGTTTGTTTTTCTATTGGACTTACTGTACTGATCTTATTCATATTTCCCCACATTTTGTCTTTTTCTTTTTATATAACAGGCAATATCCTTTCTTCCTGACTTTTTTGTAGGCTTTCTCTTCAAAAAATTTGTTTGGCAATTACATATTTAGTTTTTAAGACTTTCTGCTTTTTTTTAAAAAAAAGATGTTTATTTATTTATTCATGAGTGAGACAGAGAGAGGCACACACATAGGCAGAAGGAAAAGCAGGCTTCCCACTGGAAGCCTGATGCAGGACTCAATCCCAGGACCCCAGGATCACCATCTGAACTGAAGGCAGATGCTCAATTACTGAGACACCCAGGTGCCTGTTTGCTTTTTTTTTTTATTTAAAAAATTTATGTATAACCTTAGTCCTGTTGTACAGTGGTAATAACTCACTTAATATCTTTAACCTAATTATTTAAAATATTCACTTTTTAATTTCTATTGTGTTCTCTGAATTTACTCTATTTCTTCTGGGGTCAGTTTTTTTGTTGTTGTTGTTTGTTTGTTTGTCTGTTTATACATTTGGTCTCTCTCTTATATGATGACCATTTTTCTTGTATAGCCAATGGTCTATTTGTATTTTTTTGGGAGACAGTGTAATCTTTCTTTGCTATTGAATATTTAGGATTTTTAAAAATGTTTATCTTTCTTTTGAGTAGAGATTAAATGTAAAATAGGGAAAGGAAGGATTTAATGATTAGGAATTTTTTTCTTTTTGGTAAGTGGAAAAGAAATGGTCAAGTGAGTGTCCTACCAAATGCCAGAATAAGGGCTTCTTTTTCTGGAAATAGAGATGTATACATAAGAATGCTTGAGTCTTCCCAGATACTTTATTCAGATTCCTTAGAAAAGAGCTGTTATGCTTTTGACCTGAGTGGAAATTTCAGCTGTGGGCACAGTTGGAGAAATTTGAGTGGTGATGCTGGAACAGCTGACCTAAATTAAAGACCCAGTCTTTGCCTTGTGTCTTATTCCTGCTCACACCATACTTGTCACTCCAAGATTCTCTGGAATTTGTCAGAGACTTGCCCACACCTCTTCTGTAGCCCCTTAATCCTAGATTCTAGAGCATAGTATTCTCCATGCATTTTGTGTGTCAGTCCTCTCCTCTCCACTTTTTACCTTCCAGCAATGTGTTGGAAGTCATCACTTGTTGACAGGTCCCTCCCTAGTTATCTGTGCTGTTAGGTTCAGTCTTTTGAATGATAGCTTTATTATTATTTGTTAATATTTTTTAACTTTTAAAGTTAAATATATATGTAAAATACAAAATGTTAATACTTTGAAATGATACTCTGGTATGTTATTGATTAAAACCATCTTTCGTGAGAAGTGGCAGTTATTATATGGGAATTTAATTAGGTTTAATATATTTCACTGAAGAGGTGAGACAGCCTCAGAAGGTCTTGTTTAAAATTAAATTATTTTCACATTTCTCTACAACCTAAAAAAGTTGAGACTAATGCTTTGTTACACAAACTCTGTATTAGCTTTAGGGACGGTAATAAGGTTTCTTTTATGATATCTGGCTCTTTATTAAATGGCTAAATATTTAGAATGCTTTGGGGGCAATTAAAATTATACTTAAAAAGAGTCTTAATAACTTTTTGATAATAATAAAAGTTCTGACTAAATTTAAATTGATTTTGTGCCTTAGTATTAATAGCTGTACAGCTATTATATAGCTATTAATGATGATACAGCTATTATAATTACAGCTATTGTAATAAATGAGAGAATTATTTTACTGGTTAAGCATTACATTATCATCTGCATAAAATGGTAATTTTTTTTTGCTCCTTGAAAATACTTTCTTAGCATATCCATACTGTGTGTTTATGTTAGCTAAAAAGAGAATACCTTCTCAATACCTTCTCTCATTCCTCTAATGTAGCAGGAAATATTAACACTTTCAAGGGAAAATGTAGATGTCTACTTAAAATACATT
The DNA here is from genome assembly GCF_048418805.1 of Vulpes vulpes. Classification (NCBI taxonomy): domain Eukaryota; kingdom Metazoa; phylum Chordata; class Mammalia; order Carnivora; family Canidae; genus Vulpes; species Vulpes vulpes. The sequence continues at coordinate 74,988,591 of NC_132792.1, forward strand.
TAAGAGAATTGAAGCATGTGGAATCTTAATTTTAAAAGAAACGTTTTACAAATCTGCAATTAAGGTAATCTCATTCTTCTACTTAACTTGTTAGCTTGTGGAGCAGTATCCATCTATTGGAAATTGTTGATTCATAGCCACGATTTTAATCCTTTGGTGATAACTTTAATTCACTTACAAATGACTCTCTGTGTGAAAGGTCATAGCCACTCCGTCCTTTACGGTCAGCGATGGTTCCGCTGCATGTGAGGGATTTGGGTTTTGGCCACGGAGACTTTGCTCCTAGGACTAATGGAACTTTTATAAAGCCAGCACAGTCCCTACCGTTTGTTCTTCAGGGAGATTTTATAACCAAGCTTTAATGATAGAAATGTCTATGGTTGGTACATTCAAGGACATCTTTCCCAGCTCTGTGAGTAAAAGATATGATCACCTCATATAAAGTAGGAAGGGGAGACGAGGAGTGTGAACCTGAACAGTGCATCTGGGAGCAGTTCAAGGCACGATGCTTTGTAAAATATGGTAGTAAAACCCGACTCTCCTGAAGCTTTATTGTCTGGCGGGTTAGTAATGGCCTGGTTTATTTCTGCATGCAGGGCATTCGCTTCTACCCCATGCCCCTACCTCTGCCCTGGCTAAAGAGCTTTCCTTCACTGAAAACTGATTGTGAATCCTGCCATCCCTTGTTCATCATAAGTATGTTTCCATATCCCACTGACAAATAAAGCACCTGCTTGCTTAGTCAGTGGAAGAGCTTTGGAGCTGTTGACATTTTGAGTCATTCCATTTTGATGAATATAGGTAACGTATTTCCAGATTGCTACCACATCCATATGTCTCTCCCCCACACAAAAATGAAAGTATACCTTGTTCTGTAATTTTACCAGTCACTTTACAAAGGTCAGCATCAAAAATATTATTGCCTTGTGTTATATAGTTGTACAGTAGTGACAGGGAAAAATGTCTTATCTTAGGGATTTTATGAAGTGTTCTCAGGAGAACAGTAGTAAAATGAGATGGATAAAGCAAGCTGAGTCCCAGGTTCTAGCTCTTTACTATTCAAAGTGTGGTCCCTGGAACAGCAGCTTCAGTATTTCAAAATCTGTTACAAACACAGGCTCTCGGGAGCTTCCCAAGTTTGACTTGTAGCAGGGCTCCAGGAGGCTTGTGTGTATGTTGAAGTTTTAGATGCACCATCCCAGCTGACTGACTCATGGAAGGTGGTTCTGGAGACTTCTGATAAGAGATTTTATAATACAATATAGTAATACTCATGTTCTCATCCTCATAGTGGTCTAGAACATCATAAGCACTCCATAAATGTTTGTTGAATGAATAAACAAAAGGCCTAAATTTCTATTTAACAACAGCTGTTGGCCTCCTAGACTGTTTTGTACTGTTTTGGGGCTAAGAATTACACGAAACCCTATACAAGATCTCGGTTAGTCACTCTCTTTTTCTCTTGCTCTCTCTCTCTCTCTGTATCTTTCACCTTCATTTTTGTTATAGATTCCTTCCTCGAATACAGTTTCTTTTCTCTTTCTTGTTTGCCTCTGGATACAACATATTTTTAAGGTGCATGCTCTTTTGAAGAGCCGTTTCTTTAAATAAAAAGAGGATGGATATTCCTTTGCAGCTTAATACTGAGGGATCCTGCCTCATGGTGGAGCCCTCCAATATCCTGGCCATTGCAGAGTTGGCAGTCCACCAGGCAGGTCTGCCCCCGCCTAGCAGTCCATCCCTGAGGTTGAGCTGAGGCCAAGAGGGTGGCATAGTGCCTTAGGTCTCATGTGTGGAGCTGCAGCAATGGGTGGGAAGGACCAGAAGGCTCTTATTAATCCATCTCAGGGAGCATGTATAAAATCTATGTTCTCATTTATAGCAAAATTCTAACCACAGACTTTTTGAGAAGAACCTGAACGAAAAAAAAAAACTGAACAATGTCTAAGTATTATGAAATTAAGAAAATTCTAACACTGGTTCTACAAATTGATGGGAGATTGTATCAGTCTAGACTGCATTTTGTTCTTGGGTTTTACCTTACTTAGGTAGAAACACACCTTTTCTTTACTGTAAAGGCTTTTGGAGATTAGAACCATAGCCTTGTTTGGAATCTGCCACTGCGAAGGCACTGGCACTTTTAACAAGTGGTGTCACTGTTTTCCAGGGCCCGTAAGGAATTCAAATTAGGATAGTGTGCAGACTATCTTGTGGAACATCTCTTATGGAACATAATGCGTAGTTAAGATGTTTACATTTTTTACAATCATTAATGCAACCACTAGTTTAATCTATTGTGTTAATATAATAGTTAATATAATAAGCCATTAGATTAATAATAAAAGGACAGACTCCCAGTTTACCATGCATCTCCATTAGGATGCATCAGTTCACATATTGTCACCGGTTGATGAGTAAAGATGTGTCAGATGCTGTATTAGTTTTCTTTTCTTCTTTCTTAAAAATAGATTTATTTATTTACTTTAGAGAGAGAGAGCATTGATGGGGGTGCAGAGAGAGGGAGAGAGAGTTTTTAAGCAGACTCCATACTGAGTGCAGAGCCTGATGGACAGCTTGATCCAAAGACCCTGAGATCATGATCTGAGCTGAAACTAAGAGTCAGGTGCTTAACCAACTATGTCACCATATTAGTTTTCTATTGCTGCCATAAGAAATCACCACAAATGTAGTGGCTTAAAACAACACACATTTCCTTTATACTTCTGGAGGTCAGAGTCTGGCAAGGAGTCACCAAGTTAAAATCAAACTGTTACAAGGCTGTGTTTCTTTTTTTTTTTTTCAAGGCTGTGTTTCTATCTGTAGGCTCTGCTTCCTTGCCTTTTCAGCTTCTAGAGGCTGCCCACATTCCTTGGTTCATGGCCCCTTTCTTCATCTTTAAAGCCAACAAAGGTAGATACAGTCTCTTTATTTTTTTTTAAAGATTTTATTTATTTATTCATGATAGACACAGAGAGAGAAAGAGAGGCAGAGACACAGGCAGAGGGAGAAGCAGGCTCCATGCCATGTCCCCCGATGCGGGACTCGATCCCAGGGCTCCAGGATCACGCCCTGGGCCAAAGGCAGGCACCAAACCGCTGAGCCACCCAGGGATCCCCGATACAGTCTCTTTATATTGCATCGCTCTGACCTCCTCCTATCACCCCTCTTCCACTTCTAGGGGACACTATGAATACATTGGGCCCATTTGGATAGTCCAGATACTTTCCCATCTCAAGGTCAATTGATGAGCAACCTTGACTCCATCTGCAGCCTGCCTTCTCCTTAATTCCTCTTTGCCATGTGAGACACATATTCCCAGGTTCCAGGGATTTGGGAATTGGACAACTTTAGGAGGTCAATATTTTACCCACCACAGAGACTTGAGAAGAAAAGATCTCAAAGTCTTAGCAAATTTTTAGACATTCTTAGGTTATATCCTTCAGTTTCTTAAAAAATGGAACCTTATAATTTGCATCCTTTTCAACTCATAGTCAACCATTTCGTCCTGGTGATTTGCCAGGTCAAAGGGCTTTGACTCATCTCTTTCTGTGTGTTTGATGTTGGGATCCTCAAAGAAAACAACAACAAAATAAACACGCTTCTATTTGAAACAGATTGCAATTCAGTTTGTGTGTCAATCTAGGATGTCCTTGTAAACTGCACCTTTGCCATGTGTGCTGCAGGGTGAAGTAAGGTTGGGGGCAGTGAGGAGAGAGTAGACTTCCATTTTACCTAGTGTGATCAAGGGCAGCTGCCAGTCTAATGTATTCTTATATTTTTATACTTTTGTCACAGGACTCCAGGAAATCTTACATTTTCAGTTGTGCTTATTTTAAATTCAAGAAAGGGATGTGAAATACTCCGCCTTTGAGGTGTTTCTCAGAACTTACCTTCTTATTGTTTTCAAGGTTCCCTCTAGGACACTGCCTCCTTTGTCTCTTTTCACCTTACAATTAAGACGAATTCAGTGACAACAGAAGATGCATTTCTAAGTTGTGCTTCAGAACAAAGTGGCGAACAAATAGCATCCTTCTTCCTGATAGAGAGAGCTCCAGAGTGTGTCATAAAAAGCGTGGATCACATTTTGCAGAAATTAAGTGGGGTGGGCAGGAAGAGGACAGATGACAAAGAGAAGGAAAGCTAAGTGCTGGAGCAGCCGGTGTTATTTGAGAATCCACAGGAACAGCCCATTTCTGCTGTTCATAGGCAGAAATGAAATTCTGTCTAGGTGATCTCAAAGGTCACAGACATGTGATGAAAAATGTGACTTTGTGAAACATGTGGCTCTTGTCCACTTTGTTGATGTGGTCATAGAGTTACTCTTCTCTGCTTTTCCAATATGGGAACCAAGTGGGTGAGGACCAGAAAAAAGTAAGGATTTCTCTATTTATTCATATGAGTCAGAAACAAATCCAGGCTTTAGAATACCTCAAAAGCACACCAACGAAATGTGCCAGGATTTGAAGAATCATGGTTCTGATATTGATGATAATATTTCTATGCTTTAGTTTTGTGGAGAGTTTGAAAGAATTTCAATGTCAGAAAAATGTTCTAACTCCTTCTTAGAGTTGGTGCTCAAAGTTTAGCTGGATAGGCACAGGCTAGCTGGGTGCCAAAAGAAGAAATCATTTTTAAAATCAGTTTTTGGGTTTCAAAGCAAGTTTGCAATATTAACTCACATCTGCTTTGAGTTAGTAGCCATGAGAAATAAGACATGGTGTCTACGAAGCCCTCTTATCTTATTTGTAACCTAATCTCACTCTGTGCAGCCTAACACTACAGCAAAATTAACACAGGGTTAAAGACAGAGCAGTGTAACTTACAGAGAACAGCAGTAGTAAAACATTATTTGGCAAATTATTCAAAATGTTCCTAATGCCAATATCAAAGGGTGAGAAAACTTAATAGGCATAGAAGAGAAGAGCAATTAAAGGTGTCAAAAGATCCACAAAAAACAGTAACATCCAAGGAGCTAAAATAGAACTTGAAAAGAGGTGGCAGAGGAAGGGAAAGATGACAGCAGTGGCCTCCGTGGGGCCTTGAGCAAGACCCTGGGCTGTGGCCCCAAGCTATGCAAAGTGGGGAGCCACGGTGCTGGGGGAATGAGTTGAGCTGCCCCTAGCCTCGGACCACAGATCCTCCGCACAGTGCCCTCCACTGAGGCTGTGACTAGGATGGCATCTCCCCCTGTTATTGAGCTGTGTTGTGCAGCACAGTGGACTTGGCCCCACCTGGCTCCATGAGCTGTCGAGAGGTCAGAGGGAGAGGAAGTCAGAGATGGGAAACAGGAGAAGGATCTCATGTAAGAAAGATTTTCCCTTGCTGACTCTGACGCTGGAAGGAGGCACATGGTAGGGATGGAGAATGGCCTCTTGGAGTTTTGAGGGTCCCCAGCTGATAGCTGGCCAAAGAACAGGGACCTCAGGCCTGCAACCAGCAGACTAAATCCTGCCATAGCCTGGATGAATGTGGAAGAGGCCCTCAAAGCCCAGACAGGCCCACATCCTGCTAGCACCTTGGTTTCAGTCTTATGAGACCCTGCGTGGAGAACCCTGGCACTCTGAGTGCACTTCTGATCTAAAGAACCGTGAGATAACACAAATGCATTGTTTTAAGCTGCTAAGTTTATAGTAATTTGTCATGCAGTCACAGAAGACTAATACACTCTCCATGTTTATTTTATAAAGTTTCATTACTGGAATTCATGAAATTCCATTTTTTTCCTGAGTCTTCCTCTGCTATGACTAACTCATTAAATATTTTAAATATAAATTATAATTATATTTATTTAAAATATTTTATTTATTTATTCATGAGACACAGAGAGGCAGAGACACAGGCAGAGGGAGAAGCAGGCTCCATGCAGGGAGCCCGATGTGGGACTCGATCCCAGGACTCCAGGATCATACCTTGGGCCAAAGGCAGGCACTAAACCACTGAGCCACCCAGGGATCCCCCCAAATTATATATATTTTTATTGTGCATTAGGAACCACCAGAAGATATGCCATTAAAGAAGAAAATTCCTTGAAATTGATATAGCCCTATTCTCTACATTTTAAAAACATTCACATGAGAATTACATTTTCTTTTAAAAGATGCTGTCTAATCCATCCTGACATTATGCAATTTGGATGTAGTCACCATATATAAAGGGCACAGAGTATAGCTGTACGTCACTTTGACCTCAAAATATGGGTGGCAGAAGGAAAAGCCATTAGGTGGCAGCTAGTTATGCTTAATCGCACAGTTGTTGTTCAAAGATCACTGCAGGGTCAAGCAGGGTATTGTACCCCTCGTGTACCTGAAGCTGTGGTGCCCTGGGATGCAGTTTAGTGGTGGATTTGCTGTAAATGGAGAAGGTTTTGGCATCTCCGGGAAATGCTATCAGCAATAAAGCTTATGGCTCACCCTGAACAAATTAGTTCCAAGTTAGCCCCATACCCCACACACTGCTCATCAAAGCTTTCACCCTGCATATGTGCAGAGACTCGGTAATGGAGTGACTCTCCAGTGAATATGGTTGTAGAGATAAATAGCCCTTCTGGATCTTTCCACTCAATAGTGGGATCGTTTTCTTCCAAACCCGTGTTCAGAGCAAATTTGGCTCATTTCTTCTTTCCACTCTTCCAGGGTGGAAAGACAGAAAGAGTACTTGCAGTTTCCACTAGTAGACAGGCATAATAATAATCAAAGAACATGAGACTGAAGCCAAAACCTTTGCCAGACTAAAAGAAACAAATTGCACCGAAAAATCATCCCAGACTTACTGGCTGCTGCGGTGGCAGCTCTTGTTATTGTACTTCTCAGCCCCATCTTTCTGTTTTTCTTATGGCAAATGTCACATTGTTGACTTTCCATCATGTAATGTCAAAAAGAATGATCATTAAGCAACCTTTTGAAAAACAAACATCTTTACTTGGTTCTGAAAGATTTGGAATAAATAAATTCCTGAAAATGACTTCCCCATATTTCAGTGGAGTGAGCGTGTAAAAGTATATGTTATTCTGAAAGCAAGGTTTGACTTGCTACAAATGGGTTGCAGTGACTTTGTGTCAAAATCCTAGAAAATGAAGGTATTTTAAAAGCAGGAAAAATATTTTATGCATGGCTGAGGATTGTGACAGAGGTTACATGAGTCACAGAGCAGACATCACTCCACCGAGCAGGACTCGGAACCCCACCCGAGTGCATCATCTTGCAATGTCAGAAAGTATCCAAATGCTTATTTTCTTTCATGAGACTTTTATTATGATTTTAAATTTTTTTTGAAATATAATTAACATAAAATATTATATTAGTTTCAGGTGTGTAACATAGTGATGTGACAACTTTATACATTATGTAAAGCTCACCATGATAAGTGTAGTCACCATATGTCACCATATATTATGACAATAGTATTGACTCTATTCCCTATGCTGTACTTTTCACCCCTGTGACTTATTTATTTTATAACTGGGAGTTAATACGTCTTAGTCTCCTTTATCTGTTTTACCCAGCTCCACCCACCACTCCCCACCGCCTCTCTGGCAACTACCAGTTTGTCCTCTGTATTTAGGAGTCTCGTTTTTTGTTTGTTCATTTTGTTTTTCAGATTCCACATGTAAATGTGATAGCATGGTATTTGTCTTTCTCTGACTTATTTCAGTTAGTATGATATCCTCTAGGTTCATCGATGTTGTTGCAAATGGCAAGATTCCTTCTTTTTTGTAACTGAGTAATATTCCAGTGCGTGCGTGCGTGTGTGTGTGTGTATCACTGTATCTTCTTTATCCATTTATCTATTGATGGACATATAGGTTGCTTCCATATTTTGGTTATTGTAAATAATACTGCAATAAACATGTGGTTGCACATATCTTTTTAAATTAGTACTTTTGTTTTCTTTGAGTAAATACCTGGAAGTGATTTCCATAGTGGTGGCACCAGTTTACATTATCACCAACATTGCACAAGGGTTTCCTTTTCTTCACATCTTCACCAACACTTGTGATTTATCTTTTTTATTTTAGCAGTTTCAACTGGTGTGAGGTGATAGCTCACTGCAGTTTTGATTTGCGTTACTCTAATAGTTAGTGATGTTGAGCATCTTTTGATTTGCCTGTTGGCCATCTGTATGTCTTCTTTGGAAAAATGTTTATTCAGATCCTGTCCATTTTAAAATCAGACTGTTATTTGGGTGTTGAGTTGTGTAAGTTCTTTATTTTGGATATTAATCCCTTATTGGATATTTTATTTATTTATTTATTTATTTATTTATTTATTTATTTATTTATATTGGAGTTCAATTTGCCAACATATACCATAATACCCAGTGCTTATCCCACCAAGTGCCCCCCTCAGTGACCATCACCCAGTCACCCCAACCCCCCGCCCACTTCCCCTTCCACTACCCCTTGTTCATTTCCCAGAGTTAGGTGTCTCTCATGATATTTTCACTAATTTTCTCTCTTTTCCCTTTATTCCCTTTTGCTAATTTTTATATTCCCCAAGTGAATGAGACCATATAATGTTTTCCTTTTCCTTATTGGATATTTCATTTGCAAATAACTTCTCTCACTCAGTAGATTGCTTTATGTTCTATCATGAGAAATTTGCACAGATCATCTTTCAATAGATCTATTTCTCCTCTTACCCCATCTCACTCCCCTTCACCCAGAGAATAGAGAAAATATATTAAGAGGGCCTTTCCTAATTTTTTTCTTTTCCAGTTAGCACTCCTTGCTGTGATTCAGCTCTCTGGATCTTACCTTTCTTCTTGACAATGGAAGGCAAAAAATTCAGATTTGGCTCCTGAGATGGCTCTGTGAATTTTGTTGAATTTTCAGCAGGCGAGGGGGTGGCCAAGTGAGCAAGACCTGGTAGGCCGCTTAAAGATTATTTTGTTTTTATTCACACAGCAATAGGAGGACCCTGAAGGATTTAAGTCTAGGGCTAAAATGATCTGAAAGGAAAGAGTGGGAGCCTAGAACAACTGGACAGGAGGATTTTCACAAGCCGTAGCAGAAGGTGGTAGTCTATGGGACTTGGGAGAGTTGCAAGGTTGTAGGAATTTGTGTCAACAAGATTGAAGACAAGTTGTCTAAGGTAGATGACATGAAGGGAGATGTCATAGAAGATTGCCGGGTTTTGGAATGGTTATGTTGTTCCCTGGAACCTAGAACTTTGGAAAATGAATTAAAAAATTTTTTTTGCATTGTTTTAGATCAAGAGTTTGCATTCCATTTTGGATGTAGTAAGTTTAGGGTTCATATTAGACAACCAATTGATGCCCAGAAGTGTTTATATCACCCAGTGGCAAAAAAAGTTTTTTAAATAAGGCAGAACTTTAGAAATAAAATTCTGTAGCATATAGGCCAAAAAAATAAGAAATTGGTGATCTCCAATTCAACTATCAAGATACTCATTCCAAATATTGTAATTTTGTTCTTTATCCTACAAACTGTGGCAACATTTTCATTTCTGTGGCCTCTGAGAGAAGGACCATCAGGTGGTGAGAGATGTGGGTGGAGCTGGCTCAGAAATAGCTCTGTGGATTAGGAAGTGGAAATGGGAACTTTGGTAAATGAAAGGTTCCTTTGAGTTATCGGACATTGCTGAGGGAAATGAGTAATGTAGAGCAGGTGATCTTGTTTGATCTAAACCTTGGAACTGTAATAACAGGGAAAATACAGAGCCAGAGGTAGCTTTAGGAAAACACTTTATTTTTTTCACAGCTCCCTTTGGAAAAGTCTCATAGACTTCATAGATCTCAGTGCATGAGGACATATTTTAACAGATTCTTAAAACCAGGCATGATCATTTCCTAGAAGAATGTCTTGTAAACTACAAAAAAAGAAGCAAGATACAAATTCAGTATTTGTCTGTATGCCATTGACTAAATTTAAATTCTCTAATAGTATAATCACGTGATCCAGATTTCTGTGAGGAAGAGTGTTCTTTCTACGAATATCCTAAAGAGTGAGCTATACAGTTGGATACCTTCATTCCCAGTAAAAAATGTAGTTTTAAGAACTTGTAAATCAGGGGAAATAATATTGTTTATTCACATTTTAAATTGTATAATCAATTGAAACAAAGGAAAATTATTAAATAGTTTGTCAGATGATGTTTTTAGTGAAAATGCGTTTATTTATCTCTGTAGTTGTTAAATCGGAGGATGAAAGAAACAGGTAGAGATAAGCTTAATATTGTTAGCTAAAGTGTGAAAGGAGGAGTCAAATTATACTAAACAAAGTATTCTGTGAAATCAAATATCTTGCAGAGAATATAAAATAAAAATGTAAAGGTAGAACAGGTGTTTGTCTTCAGGGACATCTAAGTACATTATTTATTGCCCAATATGAAAGAGCAAATGGACTCTTCGGTGATATCTGAGAGTTGCCATGTAGCTGACAAGGGTTTCTCTTAGGGTGGAGTGACCCAGTCTCCAAAAAGAAGTCCCTTTCTCAGACATGGAGACCATTGGCTTTCTCTGAGCCTTGCAGAAACTTATCTATTTGCTCTGATAAAAACTATAACTGATGAAGTTATTAATGATAAATCAACCTAGAAACAAGATATTTTGTTCAGATGGCCAAGTTTCAGTAGCAAGAGAATCCTACTTTCCAGGGACTGAAGAGCTTATATATTATGCACAGTGCTCAGTAGTTTTTAATGCAAGGGAGCCCAGTTGCAAAGTTCATAAGCATGTAAAGAACTATAAAAGTATGTTCTGCTTTTTCTTTTCTGGAAGTTGTCTTTCTTGTCTTCAGATTTCCTTTTCTCTTCCCCCTACAATTTTCTTTCTCTGACTCGACTTTGACATTATGTTTTTCTGTCATTTGCTCTTTTCAAGAATCCTATTGTTCTCAGCATTCTTGCCTTTTTTTTTCTTTCAAATCATTTTCTCCTGTCTCCTTTCAACGGAAACTACAACCTGTTCATTCAGCCCAGTGGCTTCCTAGGTAAGAAATGTGTCTGACTAATTGGCTAAATATAGGTGCTCCTGCTGAGCCAGTCGCTTTCTTTAAAAGATTCTCAGTGGTGTTCTCTCAGCCGCTTGTCTTTGCTATTTAACCTTCCTTTTTAATAGAAAATGCTATGCAAGTCCTATTCTGGTAGAATGATTAGTTACACAAGAGATGCAGAAAACTTTCCCTCGAGAAACATTTAGGATATTGCAGTTGAAAGGATGCCCTCTTTGATACTGTAAATACATACCTTACTTTACAGCACATCACTTCTCAAAGCAAAGCTGAGTCTCTCCTCCGGCCTGAGCAGGTGCAAATTTGTTCAGTGGATGAGAATTTGGGTTTCAGAGTCAGACAGACCTGAGTCTGATTCCTCTTCTGTTGTTCACATGCCTTCTGTTTTGGGGCAACTTATCCAATCTAGCTGAGAACCAGTTTTCCCAACTACGAAACGGAGATGATAATAATAAAGTCCTCTAGGATTATTGAATGATTAAGACTATGTTCCTAGCACACCCGCAGGGTCTATTGAGCTTGGCTAAAAAAATAAGCTTACACTGTGTGCTTCTCAGGGGAAGTGATGTCTTTATCATGCCTTCTAGTTACAATAAGAATGAATGAGTTCTAGGTTCAAGTGAATATGCTTTTACCATTAGAAAATTCTCTTAAATTGAATGTGGAAAAAAACACTGGATAAAGTGTAAGGAGTTCAAGATGTTTCTTAGAGAAAAATTTGTAATCCCCAGCTCTCAGAAATGAAAAATATACATCAAGACAGTACAAATTTGGACTATGCTCAAAATCAAGTCATGCAATCAATTAAAAAGTTTTGCCCTATGAGAAATACTTCTCCAAAATATTAAATATATTTTGATTACCGTTTAGATTGCTTAGGGTAATATTTAATATATATTTAATGTATAACATATAACTGTGAGTAGCTATACTTTATTTTGTTCTATTTGTTCTATTTGCCATATGTATCTGTTACAGGCACATATACACACATATTTTTTTTTTAGTATAGTATTATTTATCAAAAAAATGTTTTGGTGGTTTTGGAACGTGAGTGTAGGAACCCCCTCCCCTCTGCCTAAAATATTTACTGAGCACTAGCTGCACACAGATTTGACTATGGTAGCTGTTATAGATTATTGGAATGAATAGATTAAGCCGATTAACTCACTCATTCCACAAAACCATGACCCTAAAGTTACGTTTCAGTGGCTTTACACTGGAAGACACACACTTGTCTCCCATGAAGGAACTGTTAAACTGTCAGAGTTGTAATTCTGCAAAATTCAGAAATTCAATCACTCGCTAAATTCACTAAATTCAGCATTCAATCACTCACTAACTTCACTATGTAGTTATGCTTTTGCAGCCATTTTGCCAAGTTTTATGTATGTAGACATAAATGTTTTACCTAAAACCGTGTCAAATTTAGGATTTCTCCCTCTTCATTTCTTATTGCTGAGATAGATTGGATGTGTCAGCATTTGGTTACTTGTATATGTGAAGATGTGTGCATGTATGTGCACAGGTGTATGCCATGGTCAGGAAACGAGTACTTAATAAATCCACATTGGAGTCACACATAGGCCTTAAAGTGATTTAGGAGACATAGCGTGTATTATATAACATAAATGTGTTATACAACATAAACATAATAAAGATATTATATAAGTATAAACAAATATATAGATTTATATTAGATTATAGGATATAACTACATATATGTATTTATACATATTTCAGAGCCTCACGTGGATGCAGGTCGATACAGTATACAGTGTGCTAGTATAAATCTACCTCCTCCAGCCAAGGTTGTGGGCTCCTCAGATGGCTTGGCAAATAAGAGGTTAAAGGAGGGGGAGGAACAGACAAAGTAAATAAAGTCAGTTAATTGCAGGAAGCGGTTGCACAGCAGCTGCAGCCAGGGAAACAGTCCTCAAGTAGCAGCCAATCAAACCTGGGGATGAGTTAACTAGGAAATGCTTCCTCCCTTCCCACCCCTAGTTCGCCTTCTTGCTGCCCTCTCCCTGAGGTCTCTTTCTTTCCCAGTCTGTCTCCATGGCTCTTTTCTTTCTCTCTTTGCCTCTTATTCACTCTCTCATGGTGCCTGCCTCTTTGTTTTTTTTCTCTACATGTGCACTAAGACATGCCACACAGTGTGGTTTGTATAAGCAGAAGAGGGACTGTCAAACATTCTGTCCTCTCTAGTTCTCTGTGTCTTGCCTCCACTCCGTGCTTATGCAAGGTACAGTCAGGCCGCACATCTCCCTGCCCAAGCATTAACTGTTGGGTGAGCACAGGGCCTGCCCTGCGTGTGACGTAACAATCCATGGGTGCTATATTATATCAACACAAACTCCAATACAGCTATAAAGGTAATTTGATTTATGGTAGAGAATGATACAGATGCCATAAATTATGCCAGAAAGTGATGGGGCTCACCATTGATTCATCTTTTATTCCACATAATGAGTTCTGTATTAGCTACTCTTTGTAAAAGAATATTTGGTATCAGAGTTCTGATTAGGCTTCGAATTTTTATAGAAGAGGTGTGTTGGCCTACAGCCTAAAAGACTCCTATTATTATTTTTTTGTCTCTCAAAGCTGGGACTGGCAGGGGATTTCCCAGTATTAATTAATTAACTCCAGGCTCTTTTGGCAAAATGCCTTGAAAAGGATGGCATGTCCTGAGTGACCCTCATGTGTACTTTATGCCAGTGATCATTACACTCACAAAATCGTCTCACCTGGTTCCTTAGGACATTAAATGAAGATAACAAGAATAATAAACTTGCATATTAACATAAAGGAATATTAATCTTCTGGGCACATAAAATGATGTAAAGTTCCTTCTGGATCCTAGGGCAAATGCATATTTTAAGATCATTTTTAATATTTGCCGTCCATGATTCGATAAGAATCTTGAGATGAGCAGAGCTCTGTTACACTCAATCATTTACAAAACATGTAAACACATGAGACAAAGAGCCTTTGTAGCAGACGGTTGCACTTCATAGCGTTACACAAACATTCACTAGTGAAACAACCCACTCTTAGCTAGGAAAGCAGGCCGTTTGTCCTTTCACATATGGGACAGCAGAGGTAGTGATATTCTGTAACCTCTTTAAGCCTCTGGGGAAGCATTAATAGAAATGGGGTTTGATTCAACCTGTCTTGGCTTCCTTACAGAGTTCAGGATTTCACAAACAAGGGATGCTTCCAGTAATGACTTCTGTCACAAATGTGTGGATTTAGACATGTGAAAGGCTGGATAGTGTCTCTGTGGGCCTACACCCACAAAGAGTGAGAACTCGATTAACACCTTTAACTCTGAAAGGCCAGGGTCAGCTTTTTTTTTTTTTTTTTTTTTTTTTTTTTTACCATTTCCAACAAACGCAAACACGCATACACACAGAGAAATACACACACAAAACAACGCATATTTACACCCATAACATCCCTCTAAAAAGATTTGCCTATTTTTTGGCCATTGGAATATGTTCTGTGAGAGGAAGAAAGCTAAATTAATACCAAAAGAGGAAAAATGAACTGAAATAAATGAATAATTAGGGCACAAGAGGCAACGTTGAAGAAGCAATGAAATGTGGGAAGGGAAAGTTCTGTTTCATGAAACAGGCACATTACAAGTTTCAATGTGAATGGCTGGAGTACTTGGGGGGAGGCCAAAACCACCAGATAGATATGACACATCCTTCACCCAGCAGACTGAAACTTCTCCTGATTATCAGCAGTTGGTCTGGCATACTTACATCCACACTCAGTCCACTTGCTGAAAAATGCTGGCATTTTTTATTGGAAAAACTGAAACGTACGTTGTTTTCAAAGGGTTGCATTTTCATGATGATTTCATTGTTCATTGTTGTCATTCTTAGGGCTAGATGAAATCACACATGTGCTCAGGATAATGTATACAGTAGGCAGGAGGTCTGAGTGCTGGTGAGCTTGTGCTACGAGGCATTACTTCACCAGAGCTGGGTGACAGACAGCTTGTGTTGTAATTTTAAAAAAATCCTCAGGGTTTGGGAAATTCTGGAGGGGCGAATACCACGCGCTCAGTTGTGGATGTGAGCTGTGATACACTTTATTTCTCAATAGCAGTCAGTTCATTCTAGGTATTGTTGTTATCAGCATTATGATTAATAGATGGACTGGGAAGTTATCTCAGGGAGCAAACCTGTATCGAGTCCCTACTTTGTCTAAGACTCATAACCAGGTGATGAGAACACTTTATCCTATCAATGCCATTTTACAAATAACAGGTCATGTAGTTTGGCCAAGATCACTTTATTAATAAGTTCCCATTCTGTTCCGTTACTCTAGGTTGCTCGTTACTGAATAGCCTAGAAGATAGGAAAATTATTCAGGCTTAATTAGTGCAGGGTTGTATGTCTGCACTTCACATGTGTGATTCAAATTTAATCATAAACCAATAGTAGGAGAGATACTCAAAGATCGTTATCCTTCCTGGAGCTATTCTCCCCAGTTGCTAAGGCTAGGGGATGCACTTCAGCTTTATTTTCTTGAGTTAAGTTTGTTCCCACATTCCTGAAAGAAAATGTTACTCTTCCCATTTTCCAGATGGGATATGGATGCACATTTCCATTTCGCTTATAAAGCCAGTCGCAAAGAGAAGATCTCCAAACATGAATTAATGATCACGGCGGAGTTGCCTATTCAGTTTTTCTACAGAGGTATTTCAGGGACCTGAATCATAGCTAAAATGGAATGCTTTGTGTGGGCTCTGTAAGAGGGAGGTATTGCATTGAAGCAAGTGTTGGCTCAACTTCATAATGAGAAACCTGGATACTGATGGGGCTTAGCTTTGATTGGATTCTGGAACTTATTGCACTCAGCTGGGTGTAGTCCAGCAACTGGGTGGCACTGGCAGAGGGAGGCCGGCTTCTGCAACAATTACTGGTCAATTGCAAGTGATTATAATGGCACTGTGTCTAAAACAATATGGAAAAAAATGCTGCCTGGAAAACATGAAACAGTGGTGCTCTACAAGGGAATGAGCAAGTTGCTGGGCATATCAAAGTAAAAAGAGATTTTGAAAATTTGAGTTGCTACTCTAGACCACAGGAAGATGGCAATTAAAAAAAGAAATCTCTGTGGTATATTCTCTTCTCCTTCTTTAGGTAGACAGAACAAGGCCCAGTGGCTCTACATACACCATCTTTCTTGGTGAGTGGCATGGCTGGACAGAATTCAAGAAGGAGCAGGGCTGGCTCGCCTTGCCATATGCATCAACCCAAGAGATAGGGAAAAGCGACAGAAAGTACCTTACTGCATCAAACTTCACCTCCACCCAAGTGAAGCCCTCCATTGGTATGGAAGGAGGCAGATTCCCAGAAATGACTACTTTAGGAAAGCATTCTCGGGATGCTTATGAGTAAATGCTAAGTAGGCTTGACCAGTAGATCAGTGCTCTGGTATTTGCAAGATGGCATAGCATAGTTGCTGTTTTTGCCTTCATGTCCTTAATTGCCTGTGGGTGATACGGCCACAGGAGGTTGCAGTCATCTGTGGACTAGGGGACTCTAACACCAAGCCCAAACGGAGACTGTGGGACTCCTTCTCCAGTAGCAACCCTTGGCGAGGTATGCAGTTTCCCTTGAACACTGCCTCTTTGGCTTCCCCAGGAGCACTACTTGGATTTGGCCTGGATCGGTGGACTCTTTGTGGGCTGTTGATTGACTGCTACCAGCCCCTGTGACGATTTCCTCACTCCTGTGAGAAATTGTGACATATTCATTCTTGGCAGTCACCATCTCAGGCGTTAAATCACTTTCCTCAAATTTCCCGAGTTCTGACACATATAATGGGCTTGGTAGGGGATTTGCAGTAATTCTTTTTCAGTATTTATGAAATTGTGCAGCTCCCTATGGCTTCTGGGCCTTTAAGCTGCTTTTCAGATATCCCTCCCATAAATTTTCCATGATTATCACTTCCCAGCTTGAAAATATACATCTTTATGCATGTTATTGGGACAAAGGAGACACCATTGACTTTGCCTTATGTTATTGAATTTGTAATATGTCTATAGCTTCACCTGGATAAATATATAGTTTAGCTAATGGTCATTTTAATACAGAATGAGTTTCATAACTATGTATCTTTCATTATTGCAAATGTGAATCCTGTGGTTCTATCCAATTGTATAAACCTGCATACACTAAACCAAAGGTCACACCAATGAATGTTTTCTACATGGTGGCACCTAGAGTTGCCAGAAAAAGTCTTGCTTTCAGCATGCTGTGCCTCTGCCTGTAATAAATTCTCTCATTTGTGGTTCTTGTAAACTCCCTCTGTCCTCTCCCTTACTGCTATATACTGAATCCAGTTATCACCACTTTGGAAATGGAACTAGATGGTAAGATTGGGACTTGACAATCACATTTTAGTTTTGTTTTTGGAATTTTTACTGCACTGATAGAACTGTACAAATTTGAAGTATGTCTATTGTATTTTGAGATTTAGAGTTCTCTGAAAATTTTGTCTGTGCTTTGTATTTTTATAAATATGGCCCTGGGTTAACTAAGGATGAAACTCTGAAAGCAGGTTAGGATTCAACCTAAGGTTTCATGAAAAATGACTAGGTATTCTTTACAGCTCTCTCAGAAGCAGTTAATGCTGCTATCCTGATGTATGGAAAAAGAACACTTGAGAGACACTTAAGGTTTGTTGAGACTTCCAACCAACAAGTAATATGTGACCAGCTGCTAGGTATGAATATTTAATCTGTGGCCTGTGTGGACTTTTTGGGGGAGCCCTCAGTTAGTCCTGAAAAAGAGGATGGGTTAGAGAAGAAATGGGAATCTAGAAAAGAGATTCTAGACAAAATCCCACCTAAAAAGGGTCTGGGGAAGGATTCCTAGCTAATGTATTTGAGAATAGGGAAGTTAAAGAAGCATAGAATTTTGTATTTGAAGATAATTTTGTATTTTAAGATAAAGATGATAAAGACCAGAAAAGCCACCCTAAGCTGAAAAATACAAAGGCATTATTCTCTGTCCTCATTTTACTGTTTCCTTTCTGAAAATTACATTGATATTAAATTCTTAGTGTGGTATAATAATAATGATAATAATATGAGACACTTTTATCTAATTAAGCATTCAGGAAGTACAACTATAGTATTTATAGGGAATCTGTCATTCTTAGAAATACAGTTGACCCTTGGACTACATGGAGTTTGAACTCCTTACGCGTGGATTTTTTCCATACAATACAGTTCTATAAATGTACTTTCTCTGCCTTAAGATTTCTCAACAACACTTTCTTTTCTTTAGCTTACTTTATTATAAGAATGCAGTATGTAATACATATCACACAAAAAATACCTGTTCATAGACTGTTTATGTTTTCAGTGATACTTCCGGTTAATAGTAGACTATTAGTAGTTAAATTTTGGGGGACCACAAATTATATGTGGATTTTTAATCCCAAACACCTGCCTTGTTCAAGGGTCAACTATAGTAATACCAGAAATTGACCACTCTCACATTAGATCCAATTAAAAAACTATAACCTTCTGTTTTAAGCCTTATGGGATCAGGTGCTTATAGAGTCCTTAGTTAGGAATGCTGAACCGATTCTCTGTCAACCAATCTCCTTAGGACTTTCCTGTATAATAGTGGTGTCATAATTATCTCAGTTATTTAGGATTGGAACTGCTTCAAGTTAGTCTTTAAACATTACAATGATTTCCTTTTGTCTTTTATCATATTTTTTTTTTCACATCAGACCTGTTCTGATCATTTCCTACTTACTTCTTTGCCCCTATCCCTGCTTCCTTACCTTACAATTGGTTCTGAACATTGCAGGCTAATCTTCATAAAGTAACACTGATCATGTCACTACTCTCAAAATTTGTTTGTCCTCTGTTGCTTAAAAATTAAGTCCTGTCTGACATTCAAAACTTAAAAAAATGCATTCACCTTAGTTTCCAAATTTATTTTCCAATATTTTCACAAAAGATGTCTAGAGTACTCTTTTGCATCATCCATGTCCATCATACTTTAAGTCCAGATTTATCACTTCTCTGTTTTATTACTTAAAACAAGCTGTATCAACCCTAGTTGGTATCATTAAAAAAAAGAAAGAAACTTGTAACAAAACTGATGTGACAAAGTTGGACTTAAAGTCCAGGTCTAATGGGGCATCTATGGTTGAAGTAAAGGTGAGAATCAAGACCTATAGCTTCTTGGCCTCTCCTGCTTTCATGATTTTTTAAAAATGCGTTATTCTGGACACGTTGTTCTGGTGTCTAGGGCCCAGCTCTTTCCCTCCCATCTATAGAGTTACTGCATCACAATCATTTTGTAGAATTTGATTCTTGGCCGGGGGCTCCTTTGAGGAGCTTCCTGTCAGGAAAACTGAATGACTATACTGCTCCAGACCCCAATGCATAATCTATTCTTATGAAATAGCTGTCAATTGATTAGGGATAGCTACAGATTCCTCTGGTGGCAACAAATAATGTGAGATTTTCAAGATATTTCAGTAACACACCAAATCTATAGATAACTATAGACTATAGTTATCAGTATTGTTGCAAAGTAATTCTTGAGTGTGGGTGTTTTCTTTGCTTTAGGATATGACTTAACTATGCTTATTGGTTGGCTTTTTGCAAAAATGAATTAGATTACTAAGGTGATTCTGTATTCTTTGAATATTAAGATAGTTAGTGCTTTATCTGATTTACTCTACTAGAAAGAAGTGCATTCAGGTGAAGGAGCAAAGCACAGTTTTGTAATCACATCGAGTTTGACTCTGAAGCAGCAGAACTAGTAATTAATCCTTAGAGATGAAAAACTGGGTTGGATGACATTTTACGGAAGAGTGTCAAGAAGTAACACTATTCTGTTATCTCTATGTTAATTTATTCTTTACTATATAATTGAAGTAGTTATTTAAGGTAGTTATAGAACTTTACATTAAGTTGTTTTAATGTAAAGAAATCCATCAAATATCAGTCTTATAATTTTTCTAATTTTTTTGTTTATTGTTACATATGATCCATGAAAGTCAGAACATTCATTAAGATGAGCCACCTGGCTGGTTCAGTCAGTTAAGCATCCTCCTCTTAGTTTTGGCTCAGGTCATGATCTCATGGGTCATGAGATTGAGCCTCATGTGGGGCTCCTTGCTCAGTGGGGAGTCTGCTGTAGATTCTCTTCCCCTACCCCTCTCCCTGCTTGCTCACTTTCTCTCAAATAGATACATACATACATATTTTTTTAAAAAAAGAACATTCATTAAGGCTATTTATTGCAGGTTGCATAAATCCAATCTGATTGAATCTAAGTAAATGACAAGGGGACAGAGAACTACTGGAACAATCTTTGAATAGCTCACAAGACAGCCAAGCTGTAGAGCGGGACAAGGGTCACAGAAAAACGGGAGAGAGGAATTCACTCAATTCACTTACATGTTGCCAAGACTTTCTCTCCCTTTTCCTGGTCCATGCTGGCTTCATGCATCTCTCTCATTACAGGGTATCTTTTTCGAAAATTCCAGAGAAGAATTTTAATTGGCCCAACTTTGTTGCTTCCTTCTGACCCCATAAACTATGCTAAAAAAGCAGCATCACATTGCACAAAACGATTGCTCACATAGTACCCATGTAGGTAGGAGGGGAAAACAGGATTCTGGGAATAAAGCAATGTGTCTAGTTTAATAAGTTTTTAAAAAGATTTTATTTACTTAAGAGAAAGAGAGCAGGAACAGAGGGAGAGGGAGAAACAGACTCCTTGCCGAGCAGGGAGCTGAACGTGGGGTTCAATCTCAGGATCCAGAGATCATGACCTGAGTGGAAGGCAGATGCTTAACCGAGTGAGCCATCTAGGCACTCCTAGTTTAATAACTTTTAAGACATACTTTAATGGGATTATTTAAGGAGTCAATACAGAAGTTCTCTATAGTAGGTGAAGATTCCATACAAAGAAACTTTTTCAATTTTATGGTAATTCTAATGATATGTTTTCAGTTTCATGACATCCTTAAGAGGACTCTCATTGTATAAATCCCTATAAGGAATTAAAAAAATATGTAGGATGTATTTTGACTTATTTAAAAAAAAATTTTTTGCCGCTCTTACTGATAGGAATTGTGAAGCTCATAGATGACATAGTTAGTGACCCAAATAATTTTTCTTTTAAGATTTACTTATTTATTTGAGATAGGTAGATAGATGATGATGATAGATAGATGATAGATAGATAGATGATAGATAGATAGATAGATAGATAGATAGATAGATAGATAGATAATAGATAGAGAGCGAGCACATGAGTCAGGGGAGGGGCAGAGGAACAAGCAGACTCCAGGCTAAGCAGAGAACCCAACACAGGGCTCTATCCTAGGTCCTGAGATCATGACCTGACTCAAAGTCAGACAGGATTTTAACTGACTGAGCCAGCCAAGTGCCGCAGTGACCTTGATTCTAGAAACATATGAAAATAAGCTCACTGCTTACCTGGAGACTATTCTTTCACAGCTGTTTCCAACTAACTCCCACCCAAGTTAGTCCAAAGCAGCACAACAAGCAAACCATTCCAGTTGTCTAGATTATTTAAATAGTGATTGATTTTATAGATCCTTTGACATTTCTTTCTTGTTTTCAACATCAAAATATGTCATATTGACAGAAAAGTGCAAGTAAGACAAGAACTGACATTTAACACGCACTACATAGGCATAAAAAATATTAATAGTTTGCCAAATGTCTTTGGATCTTTAAGGAATTAAATGGTCATACACAATTTCAGCCTCTTCTGGGCTCCTCCCTTATCCCAATGCCTTATGTCACTCCCAGAAGTGATCCTCACCTTGCAGTGGGAGTGTCTCTCTTCCTGTCCAGGTTTTTATATTTTCCCGCATGTGTTTATAGACACAAACAATATATGGCACTGTTTTTGTGTAATTTTGGATATCTGTGTCTTTGATAAAGGAATCTTTTTATGTTTCCTAAATTGAAATATGTTGAAAATGTTGCAGGGTAAGTTAGACAATTATTTTACTACTGAACTATATTCCATGGTATGTCCCTATTGATGAGTCCTTACTTATTTCTACTGATGAGCGTCTTTATAGATATCTTCTTGTGTACAGGCTAGAATTTCTCTAGGCTAGATCCCCAGCTACTGAATTGATGAACATTGGATATATGTCTCTTTAACTTTGCCAGATGTTACCAAATTGTTTTAAAAGTTGTAGTAATTGACAGCAGTATCTGAGCTTCTTTGTTCTGCAGCTTCACTAGTATTTGGTATTGTGATACTTTTTAATGTTTGCCAGTCTGATGATCTCTTTTGTGGCACTTTCCTGATTTTTAGTGAAACTGAGCCTTTTTGAGGTATTTGGGTATCTCCCTGAGTGAATTGACTGTTAATATCATTGGCTTATTTTTTTTAAAAATTGAGTTTTGTGGTATTTCTGTGTTTATTAATTTGTGAGTATAAGCCCTAAAAAAAGAATTCTTTGTGATATATATGTCTTGCATATATCTTTTCCCAGCATATACAGCTTAAGTTTTTATTTTTAATTAAATTTTATTAACATGTGTTCAAAAATTCAAGAGAACAAAGATTAGATGGTCTGCTAGCCATCCCTGTCTTCCAGCTATACAGGCTTCCTCCTGAGGGGCTACCTATTGGATCAGTTTCTTGAATTTCCATTCTTAGATATTCTTTGCATGTAAGTGTACATATGTATACAGACATATATGCAACTCTTTTTTTACACAGATTATAGCAAACCATACAAACAGTTTTGGACCTTTTATGTTCACTTAATATATTTTGAAGTGAAATAAAATTTGGACTCCAAATTTTCTTGGCATTCTTTTCATTGGAAGGTGAGGGTTCTGTGACCCCTAACTTTGAATCTGGGAGAGTTCGTGACCAATCACATATGGCTGAAGTGATGCAATGTAACTTTCAATGTCCAGTGGGAAAAAAGCCCTGCAGATTCCCCTGCTCCTCCTGAAATGCTCTTTATGGGGAAACCAGTTGCCATGAGAGAAGTCTCCCTTTCTTGGGACCACCATGCTGGAAAAGGTACGTGTAGGTGTGGGGCTGAAGAGCCCCTGAGTCCACCTGTGGAAATTTCAGATGGAGCCATCCTCAGCCAACTGAGAACTGCCTAGTGAGCCCTTCCTGAACTGCTGGTCTCTAAAATTATGAAGCCCATATAATATTTATTGTTTTATATTGCTAAGCCTTGGAGTACTTTGTTACATAACACTAGTAAGCAGAACCATTACTATAGAGCAAAATAGAACAGTTTTTAAGGAATTATAAAGGAAAATATTTTGTAATAATAACAAACTGAAAAAGAGAAATGTGTTTTAGATATACTTATGCATTGGAAACCTAGGTCTGGAATATACAAAGATGCAATGGGAAAAACACTAAGAGGAAATCAGTGATTCTCATAATAGGAGATAACAGATGTTTCTCAGATAATAATAGACTTAGACAAAACCTATATGAATTTAGAAGATTTGAATGACATGTTTCACCAATATATACATAAATACACAATAATTCTTTGTATAAAATAAAAACAAATGTGTATTTTTTTCTAACACACATGACACATTGACAAAAAAATTGATAAAAATTACATCCCACTTAACTAAAACTTTCTATAGATAAAAAAATTACACACAGGCCACTTTCACTGGCAATTGACATGAATTTAGAAATCTAAATAAAAATGTAGTAAAAATCTGCACATATCTAAGATTCCTAAATAATTTTATCATGAGGAAAGTCAAATGGGGGTGACATCCATTTAGAATTAGAAACAGTGAGAGCTGTAGATACTCAAGCCTGCAGAATATCACCAAATTAGGATGCAAGAAGGGACATTCATAGCCTTAAATGAATGTTAGACAACAAATATTAAAAAATAATGAATTGACATTTTGTGTTAAAAACTTTCATTTTATTTACTTATTTATTTTTAAAAAGATTTTATTTATGTATTAAGGAGTGAGAGAGAGAAAGAGAGAGAGAGCACGAACAGGGAGAGTGGCAGAGGGAGAGGGAGAAACAGGCTCTCTGCTGAGCAGGGAGCCCAATGTGGGGCTCGATCCCAGAACCCCTGGGTCATGACCTGACCCAAAGGAAGACACGTAAACCAACTGAGCCACCCAGGCACCCCAAGAGCTTTCATTTTAAGAGTTAAACAACTCCAAAGGAAGTGGAAAATATGATGACAATAGAGTAAGGTTGACCAACGTATTAGTTCCTAAGGGTGATGTAGCAAATTACCACAAACTGACTGCCTTAAAATGACAGAAATTTATCTTTTCACAGTCCGGAGACACAGTTGTATGCTGGGAAAAGTCTGAAATCCAGGGGTGGGCAAGATTGTGTTCCCTCCATAGTTCATAGTTCATAGTTCATAGTTCATAGCTCATAGTGGAGGATCCTTCCTTGTTTTTCCAGCTTCTGGTGCTCCAAGCATCCCCTGACTTGCAGCAGCACCCCTCCATTCTTTGCCTCTGTCTTCACATGCTCTTCTCCTCTGTGTCTGCATCTTCTCTTCTGTCTTTTATAAGGACACTTGGCATTGGATTTAGAGCCAACTTGGATAATCCAGGATGATCTCATCTGAAGATCCTTAAATTAATTACTTCTGCAAAGACTTTTTACAGGTGAGGTCACATCTGGGGATTAGGATGTAAACACACATTTTTGGGGGGCCACCATTCAACCCACTACAAGTAATAAAATCAAAAGGTGGGTTTCAAAAATACAAAATTCATGAAATTAAGAGATTGTTCAAAGTTAAATTTAAGAGAAGAATTGCAAAAACTTAGCATTCACTCGTGGTAAACATTCTGTGACTTGGGAGGAGAAGAAATCTTTCTTAATAAGAGGCATCTTCCTGGGGGGCCTGGGTGGCTAGGTAACCTACTCTTGTTTTCAGCTCAGTTTATGATCTCAGGGTTCTAGGATTGAGCCCTGCATTGAACTCCACACTCATGGGGGAGTCTGCTTGAGAGCTCTCTCTTTCTCCTTCTGGTGCACCCCCCCCCCCCAATCTTTAGGTAAATCTTAAAAAAAAAATAAGAGTCAGCTTCCTGAATTTCTAATCAGGGTGATACTTTAGAAAAATCCCCATTCAAATCAAGAATGCGCACCCTTACCACTACTTTTCAACAGGGTTCTGGAGATCCTCATTAATACAATAAGATGAGAAGTTGTAAGACGTAAACATATTGAGCAGGAGCTGTACTATCCTGAATAGGAGATGGCCACTAAACTAGGAAACCAAATCGAACCAGGAAACAGACTCTGGAAAGAAGACATTAGCATGGGAAAAATTATTAGCTTTTCTATACATGCTAGTGACTTGGGAAATATAACGGAAACATGACTCTCTTCTTTCTTAGTAACAGCGAGTATAAAGTACCTACAATAATACCTAACCAAATAATAATAATAATAATAATAGTAATAACAATAATAATACCTAACCAAAATAACCATAGTGTTTATGGAGAAAACTATAAAAAAATTAATGAAATCTATAAAATAAAACTGGAATGTAGAGGTATATCACATTCATGGGAAGACTCAGTATTATAAAACTGTCAATGCTGCATAAATTATAAAAAGTTTTGCAAAAATTATGAAGTTTGCTAATGTCAAGGTTAGGGGAGGATCTGGACACAGAGCTGCCATGTGCTCTGAAGGGAGACTGAGCCAGCACAGGCACCTGGCAAGGCATTTTGGCAGGAACTGTTTGAATTCAAAATATGTATATCCTGTCACCTGGAGATTCTACTACCTGGTATTTGCTGTCAGGATATACTTTCACATGAACAAAGAGAAGCATATTTAGTGATATTCAAATGGCCCTCATTTAGGGAATAACTGAAAAATAAATGTTTGTATATTCACATGGTGATATTCTGATTAACAATTTTAAGTCGACATATGTGATCTAATATGTATACACCACTTGAAATATTTAAGTTACAGAAGATGTGTAATCTGATGCTATTCACCTAAAAAACACAAACACCACAATAATTATTAACAGGTCCATCTATGTGAGGTCAGCAGAGAAGATTCTAGGAGGGTACAGACCAGGCTCCTCATCATGGTTATGTTTCAGAGTGATATCAAACTTTAGTATTATCTGTAATAATTTTGCTTTTGTTTAACTTGAGTATATAGAAAATGAAGAACAAACAATGCAGATGCACATACCAAGAAAACATGGGAAAGACTTTTAACCAAAAAGGGTGAAATTAATTTTTTTGTAGGAATAGCTAATTGCAGTTATTTATAAAATATACTTTCTTCAACAAGGTTTTTTTTAAAAAGGATTTTTATTTTTTAAAATTTATTTATTCATGAGAGACACACAGAGAGAGGCAGAGACATAGGCAGAGAGAGAAGCAGGCTCCATGCAGGGAGCCCGATGTGGGACCCAATCCCAGGACTCCGGGATCACAACCTGAGCTGAAGGCAGACACTCAACCACTGAGGCACTCAGGCTCCCTTCAAAAAGCTTTAGTAGCACCACTCTGTTCTGGATGCTGTGCTAGATATTTAGCATTAGGGATAAAATAGGTAAAAGATTAGAAGCTTTTGGAGCTTAAACTTTCTATGGAAGAAACCCGACAATAAAATAATAGAACGTTCATTGAAGAGCATGTTAGACAGTGACGAGTACTATAGACCGACAAACAAAACAGGTGAAGGGGGATGAGTAGGGGCTGGAATTTTCAATAGGTATGTCCAGGTATGTCTCATTGAAGGAATGACTTAAGAGCAAAGGTTTGGAAAGGGGGAAGAGTTGGTCGTGTGAATATCTGGGATGTAAGTGGTATACCTCATTTCCCAAAGCTGGTTGGATCAACAAGGGATTATTGTCTATTTTTAAAATGCATTTTATGTACAATAAAGTCTCTTAATAAATTTTCTCCTGAATTTAATACCACATCAGAGCAGAAGGTCACCAAGGATGTCTGGCAGTGCCTTAGCGATTCCCTTATTGAATAGAATGTTTTATCTCTGTATAAGGGTTAAATGGAATATAATTAACATTACTTTGGCCATTTCGGTTTATTTTACCTCTAAGTAAGCAACGTAGAGTCAGAGCATTGGCCACATATGAAAGAGGAAATCAGATGTCTTTTCAAAATGGAGAATCCCTGTCAGCATTCCAGTTTTATAGAAAGTGGTTTAAGCTGCCTATTAGCACCTCCACTCCATCGTCAGTGAAGGCAGGAATCCACACCCCTCCCTCCCACCATCTGTGTTCTGCTTCACTCTTCTTCAGAAAGTGAGGTCTGCATCACTAGGTCTGTATCCCACCTGTTTTAAAATCAAGGCTGGGTGGCTCTCTCCAGTGTCAGGATTTTCTCTTTGAGGTGAATATAATGGGTGGGCTGGTCCCTGATGCTCTGGCTCAGGAGAGGGAATGCAAGCAGAGGAAGGACAGTCTCACAATAAGTGGGAGGGAAGGTGGTAAGTAGGGAAGGTGAACGGTGGGCCTTTGGGGCTCCAGGTGGCGCTGGGGGGATTGGAGGTAGAGATCAGGCTAGAGCATGAGCGGCCACCGGTGTCTTGCTGTTCATAGTCACAGGCATATTCGGTACATCTGGAGACGGGTCATAGGCAAAAGAGAGAAGAGAAGCTTAATTGCAAGTGATTTAAACAGAATTGGAACCTGAAGCAGGATTAGTTGTTAATCTAATCTGCTCTGGAGTTAACACTAGTTAAAAACTGAGTTTGAGGCCAGTGCCTTTGACAGCTGTAAAGAAAACTCCGTACAAAACTTCATTCAGGGACTGAGATAGTGAAGGGTACTGGTACCTGGGTGGCTCAGTCAGTTAAGCATCTGCCTTTGACTCAGGTCATGATCCCAAGGTCATGGGATGGAGCCCATGTTGGGCTCCTTGTTCAGGGGGGGAACCTGCTTCTCCCTCTCCCTCTGCCCCTTTCCCTTGCTTGAGCCTTCTCTCTCTCTCTCTCTCTCTCTCTTTCTCTCTGTCTCCTTCTCAAGCAAGTAAGCAAAATTTAAAAAGAACTGAGATAGGAGGTGGTAACACCTCTCATGTTACCTGCCTGGTCATAGGGACAGAAAATTCCTTGTAGATCTGAGGGCTGAGCACATGGAAGGATGCCATATCCAGTCACCAACACTCAGCATGAGTGTCTGTTTTCTGGAAGCAGATGCTGTGGTGGTCTTCTGGGAGTAGGTGCTCAGAATGTTAGGTGTGCAAGAGGTTAACTGGGGCTTAAGGCCTGTGAAAGATAAAAGGGGGAGGAGGTGGGATCAGGTAAAAGAGCCTCAGATGGGCAGTGCTGCCCTCTGCCAGTCCAGTATTGTGAACAAGGGCTGCCCCTGTGCCAAACACAGAGCCCCAGTTTAGGCACCAAGTAGGCACCCTGTGGTACCCTGTTTTATGTTTTCCAGCTGCTGTGGCCCAGAAGAGGCTGTCCTTGGCATGAGAGCGCAGGTAGGTCCTGAAGGTGGTCACAGTGGGCCTGTCAGCTCTGTCCACTCTGGATTGTACTTCCTGAGGAAGAAAGGGAGCTCTTTGATGAAGGGAGAGATACGCGGCAACCTCTCATCCCTGTCAATCCCTAGTTTACTAGGGTCTAGCAAAGTCCCTTTCTGGACAGACATTTTGTTTTATTGGGTTTTTTAAAAATGTTTTATTTATTGATTTGAGAAAGTGAGAGCACAATAGGGGGATTGGCAGAAGCAGAAGGAGAAGCAGGCTTCCCACTGAGCAGAGAGCCCAATGAGGGGTTCGATCCCTGGACCCTGGGATCATGGCCTGAGCTGAAGGCAGATGCTCCACTGACACTGAAGAAGGAGGTTTAGTGGGAGGAAGCACAGCTGGGGAGACAAAGACCCATGCTAAGCTCTTCCGAACCTTGTCACCTCTGCTGGTCTGAGTCACCTACCTGATGGTGTGACCCCAGCATCCTGTGGTGTCTGAACGACTGGTGACCACGTGTTTTTCAAGCCAGGGCTACTGCATGTGTCCCTTCACCATATAATTGGGCAAAGAGTGCCAAGAGGTGCTTAGGTAGACAGAATCCCACACTTACTCCTCTTGTCTCAATTCATAAACAAGCCTAGACACTTTCCTTCCTTGAGAGTCCTTCAGCTGAGACCTCCTCTGTCCCATACAACTACAGTGTAAGCTGGGGGACAGGCTCTGGATTACTTGCAAGTGACATAGATTTTGGCTGCCTGCCTGCCTGAGCTTACTTGTGCCCTCATGTGTGGTTCAGGATCTACCCTAGACATTCCAGTTCATCTTTCGAAGGGCTGCTGCTGGGCAGTCCAGCTTGATGACATGGGGGTCTAGGATCCAGCTTATGATGGGCAGTGGAAGATATAGGTACCTGGGTACCTGGGGTCTCAGGACACCTAGGACCAGGACCTAATGACAGCACATCAGAAACTGTTTTTGACATGTGCAAAGTGCTCTGCTATAGATAGCATGTCCGTGCTCCAGAACCCCAGGGGGAGCCTTGTGTTTCTTCCCTTGGGGCTTGATTTATGTGTATAGTGCATCTTTTTTTTCTTCCACCACTGACACCTCTAAGATCATGAGTCTACAGCTCATATGGCTGAAGCAGCAAGGCTGGCTGGTACCAGAACTGTGTCCTTTCCAGGCCTCAGAGAGCGCTGGCTGCCTATCATGTTACTAGGCACAGGAGCAAATGAGTATTGTTTATTCCATGTGAATAGTGTTCCCGATCCTCTTTTCTGATGGGGACAGAGAATGCACTTGCTATATTGATAGCCATATGCCATGTATCTGAGGCCATATCGATCTGCTCTAGGAAAGATCCTCCAGGATCCATCTGGTTTCTATAGGGTTTATCATGGTGAATTGAACGGAGACATGATAGTGAAGACTACGCTGCATCCTTGAGATCTTCAAAAATGGCACTAATCTCTGCCACCCTCTCCTCCCTCCTGGGTTTAGTATCGTTTTTGATTTACTATCTGAGCTTAGGGTGGGAGTGGGGCTCAGTTACAGAGATTTCCTTTGACAGTATGTTGCATTCTGAAGGCCCTGGCTGCTAGAGGCAGCTGCTGACCGACCTCCTTGCAACAGAGTGGTGAGATCTTTCCTGAAGGGTTATTGGAGCTACCCCATCCACATCTGTGGGGCCTGACCTCAGAGAGCATGTTGGCCATTTAAGAAGCCTGATAGATGGAACATGGAGAGAATACGGAATTGTGGGAGAAAGCCATTCAAGCCTATCTCAGCAACTGTCTACTTATTTGATTTGGGGAAGTTGTTAAATATCTCTCTTTTAGTTTCCTGAATTATAAACATGAGAGAATAACCTATAACATATCTTATGGGAATCTGATGAGAGGTAAATGCAAAGGAACACACAGACCTGCTTATTTTTAAATAGCAAACATGAGGTGTTATTTCTATGGGCTTGTCTTTCACCCAGTTACTCAGTGCTGATACTATAGAGTGTTTTCATATTTCTAAATATTACACTAAATAAGTTTAATGAGGATTTAGAAAGGGGCGAAGTTTTTTTTTTTTTTTTTTTTTTGATGAGGCAGTGAACCATAGAGGGGAGAAGTCTCTTTACTGCTGACACAGGCAGGAAGTTAAGAGCCAGAATCGGAATGACTCCTTGGCCAGGGGTCTTTGTAGGAGATGCCATGAACAAGAATAATATTAGGCTTAGGTTACATCAACCTTTTAAAAAAGATTTTACTTATTTATTCATGAAAGACACACAGAGAGAAGCAGAGACATAGGCAGAGGGAGAAGCAGGCTCCCTGTGGGGAGCCTGTTGCAGGACTCGATCTCAGGACCCCGGGATCATGCCCTGAGCCCAAGGCAGACACTCAACCACTGAGCCAGATCACATCAATCTTAAAGCAGTAAAAGTTTTAAAGTTTAGGGGAGAGAAAATAGCAAGAGACTAGAAAAGATGCTCTCAAATGACCATCTCTGCTCCATCCTCTCCCCTGAGTCCCACATGACAGCTTCCCTGACAGGCTGCTAAGCATTTCGAACAGAAGCTGTCCCTAAATTGAATTGTGGATACCCCCTTCCCTACTGCTCCTCCTCTCAATCTTTACTATTCATCCATTTGCTCAGGAGGGAATCTAGAAGTTTTCTGTGTTTGTATCTTCCTATATCTGATCTGTCAAGAAGTACCTGATGCAAGTCCAAATAAGCCTCAAATCTGTTATTTTCCTCATGTTGAGTTCAGTAGCTTTCGGTGTGGCTCCTGGCCTACTCTTAGCCCACTGCCTGTGCCCCCTAAGATAGTTGGGGAATTTCACATGTAACTTGGTCACATCACTTCCCTGCTCATAGTTCCCAATTACTCCCTGCTGCACTTTGATTGAAATCTAAGCTCCTCGTCATGCCTTACAGGTCCACCTGCCTATCTGTGATAAACTACTAGAGCCTGTGTGAAGGGCAAGAGAGAAAGAGGAGGCTGGGAGAGCCTTCCACATTTGAGTGGTCCTGGAATATGAAGACATTCATGACCATTGGAATATAGCAGGCCAAAAAAAAAAAATGGGTTGACCTTTAAAAATTCTGTTTATTTTGCCCCAGAATTTCTTTTTTTTTTTCTATCAAAACAAAGTGCAGAATACTGCAATCAAACAACCTCACTCCGCCTTGCCTGCTTATAATTTCTATATAATTCCAATGAAAAAACAAAGTCAAAACTGACACAGAAACAAGGGTTTATGGTGCAAATATTGAGCAACCTTCAATTAGAAAGAACAAAGGACATACCGGTTACACATCATCAATTATGTTTATGATGCACATGTGTAGGTGTTTGGATAACTTAGTTGTGGAACGGTTGCTGTTTTATGATCACAAATGGACATAGTACAGAGTCTTGCGTTGTTTTCTATCTAACACTGATGATATCTATAGCAACCAAGATGTGTAATTGCCTTTCCATCACCACTCCAGTTAAACTGTATGAAGGAAAAAACAAGGTCTCCTGTTCTCTTTCTCTAATCATATCTCAAGCACTGCAGTGCCACGCATTGGAGTATTTCACAAATGTGAGACTGAAAATATATATGGATTAAATACTGAGATTTTGAATGGACCAAGCACCCAGACCAATGGTCTCTTCAAATTCTCTTTTAAGCAAAATAATCACTTCTTGTTTTCTGTCTTTCCAGCATCTGCATATACAGCATACATTGAGTATAAGGTAGAATGTGGGGCAGGAGGAAAAAGAAAGGAGTTAATGACATCCAGTTTTTTTTTTATTATTATTATTTATTTTTTTTTTTTATGATAGTCACAGAGAGAGAGGCAGAGACACAGGCAGAGGGAGAAGCAGGCTCCATGCACCGGGAGCCTGACGTGGGACTCAATCCCAGGTCTCCAGGATCGCGCCCTGGGCCAAAGGCAGGCGCCCAACCGCTGCGCCACCCAGGGATCCCTGACATCCAGGTTTTTATACTAAGGGCTTCTGTTTCTGAGTCCTGGGTGGGGAAAGTAAATAGTTTGGTTTAAGGGATTGAAATGCTGACCGTGGAATCCATATTGCCTTGAATCTGGATAGGTAATAATGGTTACATAATGGTGCAGAGACAGGCAGAAAGATGTTGTAAGGCTCCCCCAGCTAGCTCCACTAGCTGTCGTTTGGGTACTGCTTTCCTAATTATTTTATATCTATGCATCCCTTTAGCATTATTTATCAATATTTTTACTTAAATAAACTCACTGTTTAAAACAAATAAATATTAGCCTCACACTAAGCAACGATACCCATATGTCATACTTTTAATGTACTACTTGTATTTCTAATACCTTGAAAAGGACACATAGGTGACCATTCTGTCTAGGGTAGCCACTGCCACCCAGTGCCTTTCCTTTCTGATGCCTTTACTCTGTTTGATTTTTCTTCCTCAAGCCTATCAGTACTGATCCTGATGCTAGTTCCTTATTTATGTCTTTATTCTTTATTGCTTATCTGAAGGAAGACAGAAGGTTTGTCTGGTTCTGGTGGCTTTTCTCTCTGTCTCTACTACAGAGACTGGTAGGCACTTAAGTAATGTTTCAGGAAGTGATGTAAAAATAAAATATGCTTGTCCGTGTTCCATGTTTAGTACTGGCAGATTTCCAATGCTTGAAATCTTGGCTTTGATATTGACTAGCCAACTCCCCCAAACTCTTTGAGTCTACAAAGCCATATAGATGAGAAATGTGGGGAGCATGGAGGACAGTGCTGCCCACCTCTCCAGCGTCTTCCCTCATTCACTGCCTCACAGGGTGAGGGAAAGCCTGATTGGTCCCAGGTGGCTCTTCCTCTTTGCTGGGGACGAGTTCAGAAATGCTGGCCAGAGCCACCCACTCCCTGGTCACAGTTATCCTTTCAAAAGAGGGTATAAGACTCATATACATGAATGAAATTCAAGGAGAGGTTTCTGGGAAATAGTTCTTGCTCTTTAGAACTTCCAGTAAATCAGGCATTTCCCCTCTGAAATGGTATAAAGATAGGACACAAGGAAGGAGTCAGGAAACCTGTATTCACACCACAGCCCTACTAATTTTTTGACTGTGTGAGCCTTAGATTCTGTAGACTCTCTAAACCCACATTTTCCAATGTAAAATAATATAATTAACTGCACTGTCAAATTAACAGTTATTTTGGAAACTAAGAGAAAATTCATAAGAAAATGTTCTAAAAACTATTAAATGCAAGCAATATTCTTTGTTTTTATTTGCTTTTTTAATTTTAATTTTTAATTTAAATTCAATTAATTAACATTTAATGTATTATTAGTTTCAGAGATAGACAACAGTGATTCATCAGTCTTATATAATACCCAGTGCCCTCCTTAAGGTTCATCACTCCATTACCCCATCTCCCCTCCTCTGCCCTCTAGCAAACCCTGTCTGTTTTCTGTGATTAAGAGTCTCTTACAGTTTGTCTCCCTCTCTGATTTCATCTTGTTTTATTTTTTCCTCTCTTCCTCTATGATCCTCTGTTTTGTTTCTTAAATTCCACATATGAGTGAGATCACGGTAATTGTCTTTCTCTGATTGACTTATTTAGCTTAACATAATACCTTCTAGTTCAATCCATTTTGTTGCAAATGGCAGGATTAATTTTTCAGGCGCTGAGTAGTAGTCCATTTTTTTGTGTGTGTGTCTATATATATACACACATATATATATAGACACACACACACATATAAACACACACACACATATACACACACAGCCAGATCTTCTTTACGCATTCATCTGTCGATAGACATCTGGGCTCCTTCTGTGGTTTGGCTATTGTGGACACTGCTTTACTTTGTTTTTTAAGAAATGGTTGGAAACATGTAGCTTTTTGTCAGCATATCTTCACTCATGGTCTTTGTGGGCTTGTCTGCCTTGGTTTGCTGTGCTTTGGCGTCGGTGTTGATACTGAGAACAGAATACAGTGAATGTATACAAAAAAGTGTCTAGAAATGGTAAAAGGCAGTATGATGTGTTCATTCTTTTTACCTGGCCTTCCTGGCCAGAGTTTGTATACCTTCAACACTGCTTCAAGGTATGTCACCGGCAGCAATCAGGGAGAAAACAGAAGATCCCTAAAGTTACTTTAAAAATACTTTATGCTCCTGCTTCAGTGAAGAAATTTCTACCACTCAGGAAACTTTCTGTTTCCTTCTCTCTTCACTTCGGTATACACATGGAAAGGATTTCCCCTTTAGGTGGAAAACAGCAAAATATTCAATGTCAGAGAATGGGCAGTTAAATTATATACACAAAAGATATTACGTGATCATTGAATGTTTCCTTTTTTTCATTAAATGTTTCTTGAAAACAGTTTCATCAATCGGAAATTGCTTATTAAATTACCACTAAAATGAATGAGACAATAGAGAAGCATATACACAGTATGTAAAAACTATGTGTCTGGGTAATTCACTCACATATGGTACGTACACACATGCACAAGTGCATTCATACATAGAAAGTACAATGAAAGGGCTATATCAAAATCTTGATTATCTTGGCTGACTAGATCAGAAGTGATTTTTCTTATTTTTTCAAAAATTTCACAAATGTCCATTTATTGCATTTATATTCAGAAAAAATAGAGTGATGGAAAGTAAAGTTATGCAAAGCATAAGGGAGAATCCAACAGTACTATTATGATATCTTTTTTTAAAGTAATCTTTACACCCAAGTGGGGTTTGAACTTATGATCCAACAGTTGCACTCTCCACTGACTGAACCAGCTAGGCACCCCAGTGCTATTATGATATCTAATCTGTGTGTGGTTTACTGGCTTTCCTAGTTACTCAGGATTAATTTTTGAAAAAAAGTTTTATTTTATTTCTGTTGAGATATAACTGACATATAGTTGATACATATTCATTTTAGGTGTATAGCATCATGATTTGATATTTGTATCAAATTGAGACTTGATCAACATAAAATTCAGTTAACATCTGTCACCTTCCATGGGTACAAAAACAATTTTTTTCCTTATGATGAGAGCTTTTTGTTTAAGATTTTATTTATTTATTAATGAGAGACACAGAGAGAGAGAGAGAGAGAGAGAGAGAGAGGCAGAGACACAGGCAGAGGGAGAAGCAGGCTCCATGCAGGGAGCCTGATGTGGGACTCGATCCTGGGTATCCAGGATCATGCCCTGGGCTGAAGGCGGTGCTATACCGCTGAGCCACCCAGGCTGCCCTGATGAGAACTCTTTAAAAAAGATTTATTTATTTATTTATTTATGTATTTATTTATTTATTTGAGAGAGAGAGAGAGAGAGAGAGAGAGAGAGAGAGAGAAAATGAATGGGAGGGGCAGAGGGAGAGGGAGAGAGAATCTCAATCAGACTCAGTGCTGAGTTTGGAGCCCAACATGACGCTCGACCTCACGAACCTAAGACTATGACTTGAGCTGAAACCAACAGTTGGACATTAACTGCCTGCACCACCCAGACGCCCCTTGTGATGAGAACTTTTAAGAGCTACTCCCTTAGCAACTTTCAAATATACTATATAGTATTATTAACTGTGGTCATCATGCTGTACATTACGTCTCTGGGGTTTATTTATTCTACAACTGGAAGTTTGTGTCCTTCGACCCCTTTCACCCATTCTACCCACTGCCTGTGGCAACCCCAATCTGTTTTCTGTGTGTATGAGTTTGCTTTTTTTGAAGATTTTAAATATAAGTGAGATCATACTGTGTTTGTCTTTGTCTGGCTTATCTCACTTAGCATAGTGCCCCCCAGATCCATTCATGTTATTGCTAATGACAATGTTTCTATGGGTTATACTTTAACATGGAATTTGACAAGACTACCCCAAAGTTTGATGGCTATCACAGAGCTCTTCAAATCATTAAAAAGGCCGAGTAGCATTTATTGTTTGCCTTCCCCTCAGGGTCTCATTAGGATCTCCACATCTTGGACCTTGGAATTTGGGCAAATTCAAAGAAATTCACTCAGGGAGTCACTTTATGGGCACTGGCAACTTCATGTAATCCATGATCTAGAATCACTCCAGTATATTTTCTTAAGTCAGAGCTCTTAGCAACCCACAATCTGGATTTTTCTGTTGTTCAGAAACCTCCAGTTTGAAAACTAGGCCTGGGAAGTGTACAGACCCTAGTTTATATTTCAAATAAATTTTGGGCTTCTAAACATAGCTAATTGTATTATAAATTTATGTCTGTAAGATTACATATATCTAACATAGTATATTTAAATCTACTACATATAGCATCTAAGAAAGGTTACAACATTAGTCTTTCCAGCACTTAAGACTCTCTTTCACATGGTTGGCAAATGGCAGAAATTCTTGAACTCAGCCCTAGTCATTTCTTAAAGATTTTATTTGTCCATTTTGTATTTTATTCTTAATTTCAGGATCAAGAGCCTCTACTTGATGTACATTTGTCTTCCATAAAAGTCTCATTTCTTCTAAAGTCACATTCTTTCTCTAGGATGCCCATATTCACAGCTCCAACATGACCAGTTCTTGAGCTCCAGAAGTACTTTTTCAGCTGTCTTCTCTAGATATTAATTTGGATTTCCCACCTGCACCTTAATGCTTTTAGTCCAAAATAGGGCTTTGATTCTCTGTCCTATGAGAATTCTCACTGAATCCTATGCATTTTTGTCATCATCATTCATCCATGTCACTCACCACAAAGTCTGGGATATATATTTGATTTATACCTATTTCTTGTCACCTATATTATAACAAGGAATTAAATAAGGTAAATCTGAAGTCACTGGGGCTTCTGACTTCCAGTGCCATCCTTGCTGTACTATTTCAGGCTTTTACTTCTTCTTTCCTGGGCTATTGTATTACAGCAAGTATCTTGACTCTTTTTCTCTCATACTTGATTCTTCAAATTGTTACTGTATTAACCTACCTGGGATACAACCCAGTACCATTGTTTTTTTCTTTAAAAAATCTTGTGTGGATTTCCTTCTCCCCCCTACAAAAAGTTTAGTATACACTCTCCACCTTGACACACAATGCCCTTCACATTTGTTTTTCATGTAGTTATTTCAAGAAGCTTACTGGACATCTCCTCAATGTCAGCTCTGTTCTACATATCCGTGAATACAGTAAACAAACATCCCAGCCTTTAAGGATTTTGCATTCCAGTTGAGAGGCCAGAAAATAAGTTTAATAAATAAGTGAATTATTAAGCATGCTTGAATGTAATTGTTGTAAGGAGGATCCATAGTTCAGAGTGAAGAGGTACTGAATTATCATTGATGGCCAGAGTGGGCTTCACTAAAAACATGACACTTGAGCAAAGGTTTAAAATGAAGGAAGGCACAGTGTGGGGATATGGAAGAAAAGCAGTCTGGGCCAAGAGGATGGTCAGCTGTGCTGCCCTGATAGAGAGTGTATCTGTGTGTCCAGGCCAACATGGGTGGGCATCAGACAGGTCATGGAGAGCCACTGAGTCTGTGGCCTCAACACCATTGTATGGATGAGGGCTTTCACTCACAGTAACTTGGAGAGCTTCTGAAAGATTTGAGAAATGATTTATCTGATGAACACTTAAAAAAAAACACTTTGGTTTTAATATTGAGAAAACACAGTACAAAGGCAATGGGGGAAGTGAGAGATCTTGCTAGGAGACAACTGCAGTAACTCAGGCCAGAGGTCATGGTACTTATACAAAAGTGATAGGCAGGTTTCATGGAGATGATAAGAAATTATCTTATCTGGATGATGAGTTTTGAAGAAGGAGCATAAAGATTTGCTGACATATTGGACATGTGGAGTGAGAGGAAGAGAGAGGTCAAGGATGGTCTTCAGGTTTGTGTACTGAGTAGCTGGAAGGATGGTCATTAACTGAGATGGCGAAGACCACAGGTAGAGCAGATATGGAAAAGGAAAGAGGAGACTTTCACATTCGGAGACGTTACCTTTGAGGCATCTATTTCACATCTGAAAGGAAATGCAAGTAGGCCATTTACTACACAAGACTGGCATTGACAGGAAAGATTCTAGCTGGCGCTACAACTTTGAAAGTCCTTAGCAGGAAGATTGTATTTAAAACCATGAGACTCAATGACATTAATACAGAAATGAGTATCAATAAAGTCACGAGGAGTCCAAGGACTGAAATCTCATGCACTCCCCCTAACAGAAGTAAGATTGATGAGGAGAAACCAGCAAATAGAAGAGGTAGTAGTGCTCACTGAGTTAGGAAGAAAACTGAGTTTTTCAGAAAACTAAAGTGAGAAAAAACTTTTCCAAGAGTCAATGCATCAATTTACTTTGGTATAAACCACTTTCTGGCCATATTACTTAGATGTTACATAATATACATTTATTCTTGAATTAGATGGGACCAGCAACTATTCGTGAACCATATTCTAAAATTTCTTGCCCATGTTCAAGCTTTATCTATAAAATAAATGCGCTTTCAACATTTCAGTACATGAAGTACTGAAATTTTAAATTATCAATGAAATGTATTACCTAAATATGACATAATCATTGAAAAAAAAAGAGCAAATGCAAATAAAGCATGCTGTAGACAGAATGTTTGTGTTCCCATCCAAAGTCATATATTGAAAATTAAACTCTGGATGTGATGGTATTAGGAGGTGGGAGTCTCTTGAGCAGTGATTAGGTTACGAAGATGGAAAACAATCAAATCTGGGGTTAAGCATTGCATTTAGTGTCATGTCTTTTTAGATTGCTTCCATCTCGAATAGTTTCTAAGTCTTTCCTTAACTTCCATGACCTTGGCATTTGAATATTATAGACTTTTTTAATAGAACATCTGTCAGCTTGAATTTGTTTCTTCACGATTACATTCAGTTTATTGACCTGTGGCAGGAACATCACAGAAATGGTGCTACATCCTTCTCATTGCATCTTATCAGTGGTGCAGGATTCTGTTTGTCTCATTACTGATATCCACTTAGATCTCTTGATTAAGGTGTGTTGTGGGTTTGAATTACATTTCCCAAGAAGATAAGTTAAAATCTTAATCCTGGTGACCTGTGAGTGCTACATTATTTGGAAATAAGGTCTCTGTGGATGTAATCAAGCTAAGATGAGGTCATGCTGGAGTAGTATGGGCCCTAAATCCAAGGATTGGTATGTTTATAAGATACAAATAGAGAGAAGACACAGAGATAGGGAAGAAGGCTGCATGATGACAGAAGCAGAGATTGGAGTGATGTGTCTATGAGCCGAAAGTACACTGAGGATTGCCAGCAAAGAGCAGAAGCCAGAAGTGGCTAGGAAGGACCTTCTCCTAGAGCATTCAGAGGGATCCTAGTCCTGCTTTCTTATTGACTTTGGACTTTGACGTTCAAAGTTGTGAAAGAATAAACTTGTTCATTTCACATCACCCCGTTTATGGTCATCTGTTAACTGCAGCTCTAGGAAATTAATGCTGTGTAGTATCTGCCAAATTTCTCTACAGTAAAATTACTTTTTAAAAATAGTGCATATGCCTTTTTTTTCCTCCTCATGAGGAGTGTCCCTTGAGATTAGGTAAGAAAGTCCCTTACAAAACTTTTACTTATCATTTTTCAGCATCCATTGGTGTTTCTTGACTTGTTTATTTTCCTTATTATGGCCAATGATGACTTTTCTAATGGTATTGTTCCTCCTATGTGTATCTGTTGGCATTTTACTTTAAGGAAGAGATTGTTTTCTCCATTTATTTCTTTGTATTTTTATACCTCTATAGATTCATTAGTCAAGGGGTTATAAGTTGCTATCATATGCTGATGTTCAGATTCATCTTGCTATGGAAATGTTGCTGCATGAAGATGTTCTCAGGGAACAGTGGCAAGGAACATATATACATCAACACAGGCACACACACACCGCTGAAATCCATACTTCTTTCTATATCTGCTTATCTACACACTGAAGACCATGATTCACACTCACTTCCTCTAATTTCAGTCCAGCAACAGAGGGTTTATTTAAATTTTCTTCCTTTTCATACTTATAACTCCTTTCTCTGACAGTAGGATGCTGGCTTCCAATATCCTCCAATATCCTCCACATATTTTATTATTCATTTAACATCCTTATATCTAACCAATCTCTTTCACTGCTCTACCTCTAAATCTTTTCCCTACACTGTAGATGCCTTTGTCAAAAATTAAAACAGGTTGCCATTCCTTCTCTGTGTAGATGCCCTCCAAAGGTTTGGAGATGCTCAATGAGCTATAGAGGCACTGCAGTGGGAAGTCTTCTTCACTCCATGACAGGCTTTCATGATCCCTGCACTGCATGGATACCACCTTCACCTTGCCTGGACTCCAGTAGTCTTGCCAGTTTGTGACCATACCACCTCCCTACTAGGACATCTGGTGCCAGCCTGGGAGAAAGGAAGGAAGACATTCACAGTGTATCTCATCATTTTTCAGTTGACTCTTAGATTTTCCAATGGAACACAATAATATCAGCAAATAATGATAGATCCTCTACTGACTTTCTAATATTTTATCGAATTGCTCTTCCAGGAAAATGTTGATTAATATAAAGCCAATATATTTTGTCTTACTTAAATGGAAATGTTTATAGTGTTTCAAGTTTGTGCAAATATTGGCAGTTGACTTGAGTTAGACTTTATTATATTAGAAATAGATATTAATTCCCTTTTCATTTAATTTCTGTCAAGAATAAATGTTCAATTGTATCAAATATATTATTGGCAAATATTGAGGTAATAGTTTGACTTTTTCCCTATACTCAAACATGCAAATAAATATCTTAATGTTAAAACATTCTCACATTTTTAGAAAAAACACTGGTTGTTCAAATCACATCATTCTTTAATTTTATGGCTATTTTAAATATGACCATTTTTCAGGAATTTTATATCATTTATTATGCAGTGGTCTTCACATGTTGATATCAATCAGGATTATACTAATTTTGGGAAATGAATCTAAAAGATTCTTGTCTAATTTATGCTTCAAAACAGTTGAATAAAATAGAAATTATTTCATCTGTGGGCAACTTGCTTGTGAAATATTAATACACAGGGCCATTTTGAAAGGAAGGATGTATATCTCTACAACTTTAAATATTTCTTCCATTGTTAGCAAGTTATTCAGATATTCTTCTTCCTCCTGATAATGTTTTAGTAATGTGTGTTTTCCTAGAAAACAATTTGTTTAATTGTTACCTTCAAATTTACTTTCAAAGAGACCTATAATGTTTAACATCTCTTTTGCATTTGCATGCATGGTCTTTTAAAATATGTGATGTGCATCTCGACTTCTTTCTCTTTCACTTACATCTCTCTTTCTGGCAATTCTGCTGAAGTTTTGTTTATTTCAAAGCTCAGCAAATTTTTCTGCAAAGGGCCAGGGAATGAAAATATAGGCTTTGGGGGCCATACGGCCTTTGTCACAAATACTTAACTCTGCTCTTGTAGCATGAAAGTAGCCAGAGACAGGACATAAATGAATGAACGTGGCCAGGTTCCCATACAACTTTATTATGGACACTGAAATTTGAATTTCATATAATTTTCATGTGTCATGAAATATTATTCCTCATTCCTTCCCGCCCCCGGCCCCCCAACTAGTTAAAAATCTAAAAACCATTTGAACTCGAGTATAATGTAAAAACAGGTGGCAGGCAGGATTTGGCCTACAGGCCACAGTTTTCCAGCCTCTAGTCTATTTCACAGATTTGGGCAAAACAAAACAAAACAAACAAAACAAAAACCCACTTATATTTGTTTATCAAATCTAATTCTTTGTTCTCTAAATTATTTAACATTTAATAATTTAGTCATCCTTTCTATCCACTGCTATTAATCTTGATTTTTTCTATCTTCTTGAATTAAATACTTGATTTTTCTCTAATGTTTCATGACTATTCAAGTGTACAAAAATCTGTATAAATATATAACAAACAACTATATCCCTATTACCTTGCTTAATAACTGAAAGATTACAAATAGAGAAAAGCACTTCTGTGTTTGGCAGCCGGGTGAACAAACAAGCTTTCATACCTTCCCAATGGAAACCATTTTAGAAAGAAAAAAAAAAAAGCTGGATTAATTGTGTTTTGAAATCTATCACTGAGCTACATAAACAGAAGGAGTCAACAGAAGGCTGAAAACAGTTTAAAATTAGGGACCACAAAAGGTTGATCAAAAGTCGAGGCAACTTTGGCCCTAAGAGGGTTCTTGCCAACTCTTTGTGATCCAGATCTTCTCTTGTGATTCCTAAGGGAACACCAGAGGGAAAGAATCTCTCCTGGGCTCTCCTGGAGCAAAGAGCCAGAGCTTAGGGGCCACCCCCTTAGGAAAGGGTGAGTACAAATTAAAATAGCATGGCTTGAACTGGGCTCTGTGAGGGAAAGATCACCTCCCTGAATTGCTTTCACACCTCCTTGCAGCCTGAATTCAAACCGCCTATGTGGTTGAAAATCTGGAAGTGAGAATTTAATATAAACGGGTCTCAGACTGCTAGTGCTTTCAGGTGATTGGCAGAAAAGCAAATAAAAATCTGCTCAAAGTAAGGCTATATCAGGTAAGTCTGAAAAAAATTCTGCAAGACACATGGGCACACATTTTAAAATCTCCAAAGAAAATAACAGAAATAACAAAGAAAACCTCAGTCAGAACATGGTTCAGATAGTGGAATTACCAGATTTAGAATATAAAATAAGTAGGTTTAATATGCTTTAATGTAGAGAGGTGCCTGGGTGGCTCAGTCAGTTAAGCATTTGACTCTTGGTTTTATCTCAGGTCATGATCTCATGGGTCATGGGATGGAGTCCCTCATTGACTCCATACTCAGCTGGGCTTGTCTTTACCTCTCTGCTCCTCCCCCCTCACTCTTCTTCCTTCTCTCTCTCAAATAAGTAAATAAATAAAATCTTTAAAAAATATATGTTCTAATGTAGAAAAGAGAGGCTTGAAAATGTGAGAAGGGAGCATGATACTTTTTTTAAAAAAGATCTTATTTATTTATTCATGAGAGACACAGACAGGCAGACAGAGGCAGAGGGAGAAGCAGGCTCCATGCAGGGAGCCCGATGTGAGACTCGATCCCGGGACTCCAGGATCATGCCCTGGGCCGAAGGCAGACAACCGCTGAGCCACCCAGTCGCCCTGGAGCATGATACTTTAAAATGACTTTGAATATTTGAAAAAGAACAGAATGAAGCGACTAGAAATGAAAAAGATGATTAAGCTTTTTTCAAGATTAGAAAGAGCAAATTAGAGAAAACCAAAGAGGGATTTGAATTCATGAATAGAAGTTGGACTAAAAATATTACCAAAATGCAACCCAGAGAAAAACAAAGAAGTGGAAGTATAAAGGGCAAAGAGATAAAATGACCAAGATGTTATTATACATATAATGTGTATCTGATATAAAGGTATATGTATTGATATGTGTGTATATACATATATGTATCTATATAATAAACATGCATGTATATATCAGAGATCTAGAGGAAGGACATAGTGTGATGAGGAGATAACATTCTAAAATATAATGGCTAGGAACTTTACTGAATTATTAAATAACACTAAATCCCAAATCTGAGAAACCCCAAAATTCTAAAGCAAACTGCAAGGAAATGTACACACAGTAAGAAAACTTCATGACACCAAAAAGAATGATCAGTTAGAAAAGGGAGATCACCTAAAGGAAATGGAAATTATACTGACAGCTGAATTTCTAGCAGTAACAATGGAAATGGGAAGAAAGGAAAAGAATATCTTTAGTGTGCTGAGAAGGGAAAAAAAAAAGCAAAATGATATTTTAAGGAAGTA
Source organism: Vulpes vulpes (assembly GCF_048418805.1). Lineage (NCBI taxonomy): Eukaryota > Metazoa > Chordata > Mammalia > Carnivora > Canidae > Vulpes > Vulpes vulpes. The sequence continues at coordinate 75,032,870 of NC_132792.1, forward strand.
AGGCTATCATTAATTATCTAGTGCAGATAGAAACAATATCTCAAATGGAAAGCATGAGATGCAAAAAGAAATATGTTGAAAGGCAACAGTGAATATGTAGACACAATTTTGTATTGTGAATTTTACTGAATTTCATATTGTTCTGTGGTTCCATGCATTTCTGTTTCCCATAATTCAGTAAGGGGAGTTTAATGATAGGTTCAGGTCTCCATCTTAAAAGAAAGATTTATTACTATAAAAAATTTAAATAAATATAATGCATGCATGTTGCACACAGGAAAAGAAAAGCAGAAAAATAAATGTAAGTTATCATTTATCAGTTATTAATATTTCAATGTATTACTTACTTAATTAGTTAATTATTTTAGAAAGGGATTGGGGGAGAAGAGTAAAGGGAGAGAGCGAGAATCTTAATCAGACCTGGGGCTTGATCTCACCACCCTGAGATCATGACCTGAGCCAAAAATCAAGAATCAGACCATTTAAACATCGGAGAAGCCCAGGCCCCGCCGCTCAACATACTACTTTTACTCGTATCTATTGAGACTTTTCACTCAATTAGATTCATGTTCTAAAGCTTTTGAGTCACTACTCTAAAATGAGACTCTTCCGTAACGTTGAAAATTCTTCAGAAATTTCTACACTAATCACTAAATCACTTTCTATGGCTACTTAACATTCTATCCTTTGAGTGTACAAGAAAGTGGCTGAGACTAGCTAAACGCTCACCAATCCCATTTCCTCTTAGGCACACAGGTTATCTTTTCTTAGCCTTTCTGGCATTAGTTTGGGGCTAGCAACTGTCTTCCGGCCAGTGAAATAACAGACAGAACCGAGTGATGGTTTCCAGGCAAGACCCTAAATGCCTCAAGGATCCTCCTCTAACTGAAGGCGAGGCCAGTAGAGGGCTCTGGTAATGTTAGTGGTTGGCCAGGAGTTGTAGTCGAAGTTTCCTCTTATTGGTGCTCGTTTAGAAGTAGAGGGCTGAGACCAGGCAGCATCAGGAGGGGGTTATAGAATATAACACAACCATCATATGGGGAAAGCAGCTAAAAAAGTTTATATACTGTTGTCATTAGTTTCAGAAGAAAAAACCCAACCTTAGATAACCTCTAGTGATAGCTCTCATTAGCTTGAGTGAGGCCATTTGTTCATGGTTTGTAGTGACTGCACCCTTTCCAGGGCGTACATAGCAGGCATTTTAAGAAAAAGTGCCCCAATGCCACTTCCTGGTTATGTGATAGCATTTTCTATCTTTTGTCATTTTACTGTTGAATTCAGAATATATTTTTTAAATCTGTGAGCTTCTTATGTATTACACGTATTTTACAAATGTTTCCCACTCTATTGGTTGCCTTTACAATTTATGATATTTCAGATACAAAACTTTTAACTTTTTAAATCTTAGGAGGCCAGACTTATTATTTTTTGGTGCTTATAATTCCTTCCACTGATTTTATTCTTAGAACTTCAGCTACCCTAAAACAAATATTTATTTTTCCTAGGTAGGCTTTAAGGTCTACATTACATTTGCACTCTGTCTAGAATTCATTTTGTTATGTTTCCAGGTGGGAGTTAATATTTAACATTGACATTAAAAATAATTAAAAGCCCAAAAAATATAATTCTGCTCTTAAATTGTGTGTGTATTGAGCAAGTGCTAACTGCTTTTTATGCACTGCTTAGTTTAATCCTTGTAACCATCCAATGAGATAATACTGTTACTAGCATCCTGTTTTAGAGATGAAGAATGAAACCTGGGCTCTTTAAGTATCTAACCTATGGTGACAGTGCTGGGAAGTACGGGAACAGAACCTGAGTTCAGCCCAGCTGACTGCATGCCCCAAGCTTGCACTCTTGACTCCTGTGCTGTCTGGCACTTTTCATGTAGGTGTAAGGACGATATCTGTAGAGTCAAGGCAGTACTTTATTGTACACAATTTTTACTGTTCATGAAGTATCAGTTCCGTTCCATTTATCTCTCTGACTCATACATGATCTCATTATTAAAATATCAGTAATTCTCAAAGAATCATATCTGATGTCATTCTACATTAATCTTTCAGCATTTCCTCAACTAATTGCAACTTCATTTTTCTATGAATTTCAATTATACTTTAGACATTTTCTTTTGGCATTCACTCTTGGGAAATTTTGAATATTCATCCTTTTTTATTTAACAATTATTTGTAGGGGCCTGGGTGGCTCAATCAGTTAAGCATCGGATTTCTGGTTTCAGCTCAGGTCATGATCTCAGGGTCCTGAGATGAAGCCCCGCGGCTAGCTTCCACATTCAGGGGGAAGTCTGCTTGAGATTCTCTCTCCCTCTGCCCCTTACCCTGCTTGCATGTTGTTCTCTCTCTCTCTCTCAAATAAATAAATAAATAAAATCTTTAGAAAATAATAGGCATTATTGTAGGTACACTTGTCTTAGGTCCTATAGTAGATTACAACCTTTTTTAAAGACATGGGATTTATCTATAGCACCTACACTATGATTTGTATGGTTATTAAATAAATCATTGCCTGATTCGATTCTTTTAAATTTGATCATATTGACTGCATTTGGTTTACTTAACGCATACTATTGTATGCATGTCAACAACCTGCCAGACTTTGTTCTAATGCACACAACAACTTGGTAAAGCAGGAACTATTACTGTCCCATTCTCACAATGGGGAAATTGAGGCATGGACGGATCAGAATTTAAAGCCAGACTGGCTGGCTCTGGCCTGCATATGATGTATTCATTGTGTTATTCACTCTTCTGACGGTTGGAGTGTTCGGTGGTAGGAGATGGCTGGTATTTGAAGTTACTGCAGAGGCTATAAGACTTCACTTGGACAGATGGTAAAATACAGGTAGGCCGAGAGAGAGTAAAAGCTTTCTCAGCAGAGGAAACAGCTTACATAACATGGGAAAAGCAGAAGCATCTCATTTGTGGAAATCAAGCAGACTTAGTGGCAGGTATCTGTTGAGACACCACATGACTGGTGGGAAAATATGTTACCAACAAGTCATTGTTATTTTAAAAATAATTTCTGATACCTAATTTTTAAATCAGATCTAAGCAATTTATAATTTTACTTTCCCCTAGCATTCCACTATTTTTTCCTCTTATGTGCACAACGTTAAAAAGAAAAACAGATGCCAAGCAGCAATCGAATTTGCATGTCACATTTGACTTGCATTTTCCAGGCAAAAGTTATGGCAAGTTGGGGGAATTACACTGTCCCAAGTTTTTTTCAACAAGACATCATAGTAGATTATCTGGCTGCCACCACTTATTGCCGTGCAGCTGCTCCGCTGTTCTGTTTGTCCTAAGCTCTCTCGAACTCTGTGGAAGTCAGATGGATGCAAAACATACTGGGAGGCAGGCTGGCTTAACAGTAATAAGGAGGCAGGTTGAGCATCCAGTGAGGAGGCAGGCAGGACTGGTGGAACAAGTCCAGCTTCTACAAACTATTTTCTGTTTGATATGCTAACACATTTTTGGAACTTGTCTCCCTTAATTCAAGAGAAAAAAAAAAGCTTTCTTGTGTGTGTAAGCCTCAAAAATTGTCCCCCAAGCCTCTTTCGTTTATAGTGTTTGACCTTACTGAAGATGTACCATGACCATTCCATTTTGAAAAAGGGGAAGTCAGAGAGATGTCAGAGAGAGAGAAAATGAAATTTTGCATCAAGTAAAATTTCTGCACAGATATTTCAGAAGGATTCATAATTCTGTGGCTGTATACAAATGATCCATTCTGTTAATCTGAATTTCTAGGGTCATTAAAATTTTTTTCTCTGCTCTGGAGTAGTTTATTACTTAGAGAGAGAGGGGGAAAAAAGCCAGCTTAAAACCAGGTAAGGGAAGAAAGCTGACAAAAACATAAATTAGAGGAAGAACTTAATTTAAAAAGTGTCAAAAAGGATAGATAGTCTTAGTTCAATAATAAAGCCTGGTTCAAGAGCCTTCTATCTTTAAATAAAGCGTTCAAGCACTCTATTACCTGTATACAACCAATCTTTGATTTCCAATCTAAGTCTATTTTTGCTTCTCGTGATTAGCATACAAATGTGAAAAAAAGAAAAAAAGTGGTTACATGCGTGACGATTAGGACATGCCTTTGACTTTAATGTCACTGGTTTGTCAGGCTAGAGGTGAGGAAATGAATTGCTGCTGGATGGGCTCCTTAGAGGTAAATCTTGTCTGAAAATGACTCCTATCTATCTCCTTTTATTTGCATTCTGAGTTCATCATACAAACTGCAAGCACATAAGCATATATTTGTTTTTAAAAGAAATAAAGCGCAATAGCATACAGCAACTTGCAAGTAATGTGAGCAGGCTGTGAGCTGTGTATGATGACTCTGGGCAGTACTGTCTCTTTGCACAGTAGCTGTGAGTCCAGAGACTTAGCCTAAACACGGGGGCTCTGACCTGTCAAGAATCATGTGCTAGTTGCAAGAAACAAGAGAGTGAAGTGTTGGGGCAAATCTCAGGTTGGCTGCTGACTCAATGACAGGAGCACCTGAGACCGAAGGAATATTCTTCTGGTTTTACCTTCAAGGATGATGTTGAAAGGTACTCCCAGTCTGTGGGTTTTGTGAAAATGGCACCTCATTTACTCTTGTATGGGCAGGGGGAAAGCCCACACTAGCTAAAATGTAAACTTCCCTAATAAAATTGCTAGCAAAGGACATATGCCAGATCCCTGCCTTCCAGGTTCATGTGAGTCTTTTTGGAAATCTCTAAAGAGATTGCCTGGATGGCAAGAGACTCTGGCTGGTTTCTGGTGCCTGAGGCGTGCTGCAACGGCAAGCTGCTTGGTGGGCTTGGTCCCGGGATGAGGGGCACTGCAGCATCAGTGGCTGCTGACGGATGGCCCCATTTACATCAAAGGCAGTTATTATGCATGAAACCACTCAAGCATCATTTGTTTCAGGGAGTTCAGTCCATTTTTCAGTTCCTTTCTGGTTCAGGGTCAGAAGAAAATGAAGGATCTCAGGTTGGCTTCATTGGGGGCCAATGATACTTCTCTTGTATTTACATCAAATTCGTTTAAAGAGTATCACACTTGTAGTATGTGAAAATGTCCTTTCTGTAAGAAAGTATGGTATGGCTGGAGCCCCTATTCACACTGCACACAAATTAATCTAAATCTGTCCCCTATGCCTGGGACTCACATGGACACTCCGTCATGCACGTGTGAGCCGTGTACAATGAGGAGGATGTCCACCATGTGCAAATATGCATGGAAAACCAGGCCACGAGCCGCGGTCAGAAATGCCAAGTCAGCTTTTAGTGTCACTTGAATTTGAACTTAAAGGAAACAATCTTATCTCACTTTTAGATAAGGCTTCACATTCCATTCAGGACAAGAAATGATTGATATGGTTTTTGGAGCTCCACTCAGAAGATTACTAACAATTGTAAAGTGCATTATAGTTTTAAAACAATATATTATGTATATACAACAAAGAAGGCATTACCCCACTTATCAGTGAGGAAACTGAGTCTCCAAGTAGTGCAATCAAATTTTATAGGTGAAATAGATAAAATAAGGGAAGCAAACATACCAAAATAGAAAAATAAATTTCCTTGTAAAGAATGCACCCAGAACCACATTCTGGATGCAAGAAATGAGAACGCATAGCGCTGTGATGAGTGTTGTGTTGGCTACTGACCCAGCGTTTGGAAACACCGGGTCAAAGCACTTTTAACTTTTGTCTTTGATCACAGAGCAGAAGGATGATGGGCTTCATAGATAAGAAAGAACATACTTAACTCTATACACGTTCTATAAGTCACTCACCACTATAGCATATGCTGTGTATGCAAGATGTTCTTGCTTTTTTTCATTTCCTTGAGATGGTCAGGACAGACAGCCCTGTCCATGCAGCAGGCCAGGGAGCTTCTCAGTACAGATAGCCGGGACCTGCAGAGCAGTGTCAAGTCTGCATCTGCCTCTACCCTTTATCTCTTCCACTATTCGGTGTTACCCTTTTAGTATCTCTCTAATGGATCATGAAAGTTAATGGAAAACTGAAACACTTCACGTATAATTTTGCAGAATTGAGGCTTCTGCTATTTTGTTTGTACCTGTGGCAGAACCACACTGCGGGGGGATCTGTACGGGTATACAAATGTCTACACGTATGGAATCCAAAGTCCAGAGAGAGCGCACATAATTCTTAAAATCTTCCAACCTTCTATAGACATTGTGAGGCCATGATAGAATGTAACTTAATTTGATGAGTTCTGTGTGCCTATTTGTTCATAGGAAAGAGGCCAGAATAACTTCATTATACACAGATCTCATATCTGAGATTTTCTTCCTTTATTTGAAAGGAGGGGACAGAATTGATTGACAACCTAATTTCTAAGCATTAGTGTCTCAGTATTACAAAACCAAGGCTCTGTGTTTATTTGCTTGTGAAATAAGGTTTTGTAGATGAGCTCCATCATTTAAAAACACTCAATTGTAAATCTGAATAAAAGTAAAAACAATTAAACTCAATAGATACACACTGGCATTAAATGCCTTCCTCAGTATTCCCAGTGTCACTGAAGGGAATGTCTAGCCAAGACTGTTCCCTATAGGATGGCGTGTAGGGCTTATTCATTTTATGTTAATAACCTGTTGTAGTCCAGGCTGAGAAGATTCTGCTCGATAGATACACACCTGAGGCTGTTCAAGGTAGTAGGTAGACATACTGGTAAGAAATAATTTCTTCCAGTGTCATTGCATCTGCTAGCAGATATTCATGCACACAGAATATATTTAGTGAAACATTTCTTCCACTGATGCACACACATGCACAAACTGTAACCAGTACTGTTTGTCTTCGTGCTGTTGTATGATGTAGGACCATCTGGCTTCCAAACACCAGCACTTCTAACATCAGGGCATTTCTGTGCGTAAGGGAAGTGATGCTCTTTTATTAAAACATGTAAACAGGTACTTTTTAAGCACCGTGCAAAAATAAATGCTTTTTTCAGTATTAATGCATGGGGCACTGGGCTGTTACCAGTTAGCATGTTTCTAAATCTTGAAGGTAAATATTTTTCTGAGAGAAGAGTTGAGAATATCTATTTTAGTGATAATATCTATTTTAGAGGAGCTTATGCACATTTTCAGTCATCATACGAATACTACGTGAAAGAGTAAAGAATGTACCTATTCACGAAACTGAAAACTAAGAAGTAAAAGGGCCATTTCCTTTTTACTTTATGTTTCCTTTATCATAAGAGTTATTGTAAACCAAAAGATGAAAACATATGAATATATTTTGAACAAAATTAAGCAGTTGCAGATCTTTATAGCACATGAGTTCTTCTGGAGTACAATTAATGTGAAGCATTTATCAGTGGCCCTATTACAGTGATATTACAAAACAGGGAAATAGTCCAGGTTGCTTTCCTATTTTACTTAATTTACCACAATCTAAAGTTTCTCTGATAAATAGTAGATGAATTTTGTTTTTCCTAAGTAAACCAGAGCAAGCCTTACCAAGCATTCAGGACCTCGACAAACTGATTGAGCTTCCATGGTGTGCCAGCCACTGCGGGCATAGAGCGGAGAGACAGCTCAGAGACAGAGCATGTGTGACCTGCATATTGGGCAGCTGGTAGATACTGAAGTTCATTCAGCAAATGTTTGGTCACACCTACTGTGTGCTTAGCCCTGGGGATTGAACAGTGGACAAGGCGATCGTGTCTCGGCCAGGGACCTTATATTGTGGCGGGAAGGAGAGTCTCAGGGGCTGGGAAGTATCAGGCAGTGATGGACACCAATGAAAGCATCAGAGTGTTCTGCTGGGGAGAGATGATGGTGCTGACTTAGTGGTGGCGTCAAGCACAGTGAAGCGTGCCCTGGGGGAAGCAACCAGCACAAAGACCTAGGACAGGAATGAGGTAGTAGGGAGCATCACCCAGGCTTAAATGTAAGGCTGTTCTTGCTTTTTGTTTTTTTTCTTCAGATTAAACCTTGTTTTTATCATCTGAAGAGAGGTAGGATTCTGAGGAAAGATTGTTTGCTATAGTTCAGTTATGCTTCATTCAGTTATGCTAACAGCAGCTCTGAGGATCATCTGGGAAAATAAGAAAAAAATTCCAGGACTTCCACCCAGGGACGTGGCTCTGCAAGTATCTGAGGAAGCACAAGCCCAAGGCTGTGCCTGTGATCCCTCATTTGAAGCCCAGAGAAACCAGGTTGACTCCCATAAAATTGGTGTGAACTAAGTGGTACTAGACAGGAGTCCCTGCCCACTAGTGCAGAGAATGTAACCTTATCTTATACAAGGCCTGGTAGTCTCTAGTTCAGGGCGTGCATCACGCTCCGTACGCAGAGAAACTTAACTTCAATCCCACCTGGAGTCACTGACTGAGCAGACTGATGCGATGCCCAGAGTTGGGATGGAAGGGGCCTACTTACCACCCTCATCTACTCCATCCATTGCCCTTGAGGCCCGACAGCTCCCTTTGCTGTCTTTCTTTCTCTCTACCTCTTCTGGGAGAAATCCTATGAAGAGTTAATTTGAGATATTTATCTGTTGTCTAAAAATCTCTTACAGAACTAAGCTTTTAAATTGTGTTTTTACTTGCTTGTTTGTTTAAAATAAAGTTAGAAAAGGTTTGTAACTACTCTTTCTCCCTCCCGCACTTTGTCTCTAAGACAAATAGCACAGAGACATCACCTTGTCCCATACAATGAAATACAAGGACAGAATCTCATTAATATAGCAAAAACATTATCTAGAACAATCTAACTGTAGTCTTAACATGTAACGTAATTATTTAAAAAAATATTCAGCAATGCTTGCAAAATTTTTGGTATCTTGGATAGATTTTATGTACATTGAAATTTGGGGATGACCATCATTTTGAATTTCTTCTATTTTATCTAGACTTTTATGTATTTCAATGTTAATCTTTTAAAATGCCTACTAGAGTTTAGGTTTTTATTTTTGAACAGTTTTCTTATAACAGTCAGTAACATGTTCCTGCCTTAGATACACTTTTGCCCTGTCTTTTCTTTAGACTAGTGGCTCTCAAACTTGACAGTGTTTTACACTTAACCAGAATCATCTCAAGGGCTTGTTAAATCGCTGACTTCCTGGAGTTTCAGACTCAGTAGGTCTGGGAGGGGGCACAAGAATTTGCATTTCTAAGTTCCCAGGTGATGCTGGTCCAGAGCCCAAACTTTGAGAGCCAGAGAGTCGGTGATTATCTAGTAGCCAGATAATATTGCTGTGAGGCAGCATAGTTTAGAGAAATGAACATGCATTTTGGAGTCAGACATATCTGAGTTCAAATGTGAGGAAAATCCCGAATGCCTGGCCCTGGATAATTAATGCCGAACGGAGGCTATCCCTCTTCCTGTGCTCATTAGTACACCCCAGCCACTGGCCAGCTGTTGCAATTTTTTATAATCCTCATAGCCTCATAAATTGAGAGAGTTCGTAACAAGGAACAAATGATAATAATGATAACATGAATACCTTATATTTGTGTGGAATTTACAGCTTAAAAAATATCATGTACAAGAAGGCAATATGGCACAGAAAAATTATGGAACTTAGGTCCAACACCTGGGTTGGTTCTCTGCTATTTTATGCATGATGATATGACTTTAGGCAAGGCACTTTATCTCTTGAATGCTATTATTTTTTACATGCAAAATGGATAAAAAAAAAAAGTAATGCCAGCTTCTTACTGCGCCTAATACCAAATGCGATATTGTTTCTTTTTAAAGCTTATATATTTTTTTGTTTCTAAATGTGGACATTTGGAAATTGACTAAAAGTCAACCTCATATGAAGAGTTTTTCAGTTGTATGTGATTGCTTACATTGTTGTGGAGTAACAGAAAAAGAATCAACCTCACAAATGGCACTTTGACTTGCCAATGACCATATCATAGGAAAGGCATGCTCCTGCGGGAAAGAGACAGCGAAGACCAACAGAAAAGTGTGGCAGAGACTGGACATTTTCCAAAGACCCCGAAGGACTTGATGGTACTTTCTGGTGTCAGCAGTAGGACCATCATTTCAAGTTGTGACCTAAATCACTCAGGGGGCTCCATGTTTTACCCCCAAACACACCTTCTGTATACCTTCACAGTCATGATCTCCCCCTTTCTCACAGATCAAAAGCTTTGTGTAATTCTTGCCACTGACAGCCACATGCATGGAAGATTCGGAAACCCATGTGTTTTTTGGGCATACATCCTTAACTCCCTACCAACCTAGGTCAGAGCCTGGCATCTGACCTCTCACTTTTAGGAGGAGAAGTTGGACACAAGTGAGAAAGGGAAGAAAAATACAAGGTAATTCTATTGTCGAGGTAGACACATTTCTCTCAGCAACAGAAAGTGAAACCAACAAAATGTATTTGGTTTATGGGATAAGAATTTCTATCTTCATTGTATATTTCTAGTCTTTATTTCTAAGAGTAAAAGACAACAAGGAGGAAATGACCAAGATCTTAGCCTTCCACTTGGACCGGAATCAAACATGGTGGTAAAGGTATACAAAGATAAATATTCATTTTTCTTGTGTCACGGAAACTAAGTCCTGAGAACTTTGGAATTGAAAGAGATCTTAGAAGCTCCCCCTCCACCCCCACCTGGCGCCAATTCCCCTCATCCAGCTTTACTCCTTGTGGAAACTCTTGTCAAACCCTCTCTATAGACAACTATTCAGCCTCTCCACGCATATTTCCGATGATAGGTTAGCATATGCTAGTGACATTTTCAAATATATCTTATTGTTTGAAACGTCCTTCCTATGGCCAACATTCTCTTCCTTATTGCTTGAATTTATTATCTTAATTGTGCCTTCTGATGAGATACAAAATATAGGAGAAAAAAATACCTTAAAGGTATGATAAGCAAGTTTCCTAAAGATATTTCCAAACAACACTGGGCAACTCATATAAGTAAAGTTACCTTTGATTTTTAAGGGGAAGAGGGAAGTATGTTTTCTCCGTCACTTTAATCCTCATTAGGGTTTTCAGATTCCCTATTGCAATCCCATCCTCCCTTCTTCCTCAATTCCTAAAGCTCAGATGCCCTATTCTTTGGGACTCATAATCTATCATCAGCGATATTCTTTGTCACCTGAACTTCTTTAACCTTCTGTTCTGACTCAAACCTGGTTTTTCCCTGAGGACACTGCATCCTCTGCAACTCTTGAGAAGTAGTGGCTGTTTTCTCTCCAAAGTTCATCAAGATAATGGACATAGAGGGGAAACAGGTGTCCTTCTTAACCTCCAGGGCCCATCATCTCATCCTCCTACTCTCAGCTCCCAACATTGATACTTTCAGACCATTCTCTTTGTCCGTCCCTGAGCTATTGCTCTGCATCCTCGCTTACGGGTAGTCATTTGGACATCCCTCCATCACTTCCTCCGATTTCTGAAAGATTTTAGCTCCAGGCTCAGAGCCACACTCTTAAACAACAGGGTGATTTTTTTCAGGGTGATTTCGACATTCACATTGAATGTATGTCATTGATGATTCCTTTACAAATCCTAGCATTTCAATTCTTGTATTATTCCAGCCACTCACTCTCATGGGTGTACCCGTTGGCAGGAACTGCAATGCTTCCTTGTCTCACTTTCAAGAATGTCTTCTGGGCACCACCACCTTTTCCTTCCCGGGCATTCCAGCTCCCACATCCTTTGACCACAGTAGGGTCTAAAATCTCTCACCAATATCCTAACTTTCTGTGATCAAACTCTCAAATCACATCCATGAGTACCACCTCAGCTCTATCCCCTCTCTGGCCTCCTCTTACTGTCTTAAAAAAAATCTTTGGTTAAACACTTGATTAAAAAAAGAAAACTTGGTTGAATGTTGTTTTTGCTTCTTTGCATCCGTACCAGTGTGGCTGGATGGGCCTGGATTAAATTTCAACCAGGCTGACTAATCTCATTTTATTTTATTTTTTATAATGATAAATTTATTTTTTATTGGTGTTCAATTTGCCAACATACAGAATGACACCCAGTGCTCATCCCAAGTGCCCGCCACCCAGTCACCCCCACCCCCACCCACCTCCTTTTCTACCACACCTTGTTCATTTCCCAGAGTTAGGAGTCTTCATGTTCTGTCTCCCTTTCTGATATTTCCTACCCACTTCTTCTCCCTTCCCCTCTATTCCCTTTCACTATTATTTATATTCCCCAAATGAATGAGACCATATAATGTTTGTCCTTCTCCGATTGACTTACCTCACTCAGCATAATACCCTCCAGTTCCATCCACGTCGAAGCAAATGGTGGGTATTTGTCGTTTCTAATGGCTGAGGAATATTCCATTGTATACAGAGACCACATCTTCTTTATCCATCATCTTTCGACGGACACCGAGGCTCCTTCCACAGTTTGGCTATTGTGGACATTGCTGCTAGAAACATCGGGATGCAGGTGTCCTGGTGTTTCATTGCCTCTGCATCTTTGGGGTAAATCCCCAGCAGTGCAATTGCTGGGTCATAGGGCAGGTCTATTTTTAACTCTTTGAGGAACCTCCACACAGTTCACCAGAGTGGCTGCACCAGTTCACGTTCCCACCCACAGTGTAAGAGGGTTCCCTTTTCTCCGCATCCTCTCCAACATTTGTTGTTTCCTGCCTTGTTAATTTTCCAGAATTAATATTGTGAAAATGTCGATGTTACCCAGGGCAATGTACACGTTTAATGCAATCCCTATCAAAATAGCATGGACTTTCTTCAGAGAGTTAGAACAAATTATTTTAAGATTTGTGTGGAATCAGAAAAGACCCCGAATAGCCAGGGGAATTTTAAAAAAGGAAACCATAGCTGGGGGCATCACAATGCCAGATTTCAGGTTGTACTACAAAGCTGTGGTCATCAAGACAGTGTGGTCCTGGCACAAAAACAGACCCATAGATCAATGGAACAGAATAGAGAACCCAGAAGTGGACCCTGAACTTTATGGTCAACTAATATTCGACAAAGGAGGAAAGACTATCCACTGGAAGAAAGACAGTCTCTTCAATAAATGGTGCTGGGAAAATCGGACATCCACATGCAGAAGAATGAAACTGGACCACTCTCTTTCACCAGACACAAAGATAAACTCATAATGAATGAAAGATCTAAATGTGAGACAAGATTCCATCAAAATCCTCGAGGAGAACACAGGCAACACCCTTTTTGAACTTGGCCACAGTAACTTCTTCCAAGATACATCCACGAAGGCAAAAGAAACAAAAGCAAAAATGAACTATTGGGACTTCATCAAGATAAGAAGCTTTTGCACAGCAAAGGATACAGTCAACAGAACTCAAAGACAACCTACAGAATGGGAGAGGATATTTGCAAATGGCCTATCAGATAAAGGACTAGTTTCCAAGATCTATAAAGAACTTATTAAACTCAACAGCAAAGAAACAAACAATCCAATCATGAAATGGGCCAAAGACATGAAGAGAAATCTCACAGAGGAAGACATGGACATGGCCAACATGCACATGAGAAAATGCTCCGCATCACTTGCCATCAGGGAAATACAAATCAAAACCACTATGAGATCCCACCTCACACCAGTGAGAATGGGGAAAACTAATCTCATTTTAAATTGATGACCACAAATCCCATCCCTGACTCCACATTTCCCTAGTTTGTTCATGACTCTATTTTTAGATTTGGGTCTTCAAACTTCCAGTACCTCTTCCTCCATCCTCATTCTTTGCTGATAAACTTTAAGAAAATTGAGGCCTTCAGAAGAGAACTCCTGCAAGGTACCATCTACCCACCTACCAGTGACTGCAGCAGACACTCAGGTCTCCTGGCTGAACTGTCAGTACTCTGGTCAAAGGACAACTTTCACTTTCCCACTAGATCCATCCCTTCTCACCAATACAGGGTGTCTCAGCACCCCAGCAATTCACCTATTCTTTCCCATCTGTCTGTTTTCCCTTTTCTCTTGGATTACCACCATCAGCATAGAAATGTCCTATCATTTCTCTCTTTTTGTAATAGTTTCAGACACTACTTGGACTACTCTTCTTCCTCTACCTTCTGCCTTACTCCTCTGTTTTCCTTTTGAGCAAACCTGCTCAAAAGACTTGTCATACTCCCTGTACCTAATTCCTCATCTCTTCTCTCAGACTTTGCTTCCACTCAGGATTTTGCCCACCACTCCATAGAAACTGCTCTTAGGGGCCACAGTGACATTAACATTGCTACACCTGCCAGTCACATCTCAATCTTACCCTTACCTGAATAATCAGCAGTATTTTATACGGTTAGTCCTTCCTTGAAGCATTAACTTCATTGTCACTGACTCCTGGAAATTCTTTTCTTTTTCCTTTTTCCCCTCCCTCCTTCTTTCCTACCTCTTTCCCTCTTCCTTCCTTCTTAGCTCTTTCCTTCCTTCCTTCTTCTTTCCTTCCTCTTTTCATCCTTCTTTCCTACCTCCTTCCTTTTTTCTTTTTCTTTTTCTTTTTTTTTTCAATCTAGACTTTCAGTTCACTGCCATCTCCTGGTTTTTCCTGTCAGCTTCTACGTTTCAACTTCCTTTGCTCCTGCTTTGTCACTCACTCTACCTGTGAACTGTTGAGGGTGCTGGGTTACCAGGAGCCATCTCACAATCAGGCTTATAGCTTTGAACACCATCATTGTATCTCCAGCTTTCCCTGATCCCTAAACTCCTATATCAATGATCCCCATCACTCCTATATCAAACTTTCTTCTCAACATCTTCATCTCAGTGTCGATAGATACCTCTGTCTTGACATACCAAACATGCTCTCTATGTTCTTCTCAACATTTGTCTCTCCACCTTCTCTCTCTTTCTCAATTGGTGGCAGGTCTGTCCACCCGTAGTCAAGTCAAAGACTTTGGAGCCCTCTTTGATTCCTCTCTTTTCTTCTGTTTCATATGTAATTCATCAGCAAATCAATTCTAACTTCAAATATATCCAAATATATCCATTTCTCACCACCTCCTCTCACTAGTGCTCTCTCTGGTTCAAGTTATAATCACCTCTTAACTGGATGATAGCCTCTTAACTCTTCTTCCTGATTCTACCCTTTTCTTCTTATACACTCTTCACAGTACAGTAGCTCAAGTGCTTATTTAAAAAATCAAATATGTCACTCTCTTACTCAAACCCTTCCTTTTTTTTTTTTTTTTTTTTTTTAAGAGTGAAGGCCAGTTCCTCACATATCAAGGTCTTAGATAATCCACCCCTGGATACACTAGGTACCCTGCTCTGTCAGGCCCCTGCTTTTCTCTGCCTACAAGCAGGTACTGTAGGAGCCTAATCCTTAACCTACGACCCACCCAAGGGCACCTACAACTTTGGAGGACACCTCTGGTACTGACCGAGGGATTTATATCTCAAGCACTTCATTTTCTCTGCCTCAGGGCTGCTCTCTGACTTTGGATTGTACTCAACCTACACAGGGCAGGCCAGAAATGCCAGGTTGAACCCTTATTCAATAAGGGAGGGGAACATTATAGCTTCCTCACACCCTCATGGGGCTATTCTAATATGTGTTTCTTCCAGCCTCTCACTGGTTCCCAGTGGGCTTGAGCCCCAGTTGCTCTCAGTGGTAAGCTAGTCATCAGTGCACACTTTATGTTTCTATTTTAAGATGTCATATAATTAGAGTTTTTAATGTTGAATCATTACTGAATGAATTACTGAAATTAAATAATCCAATTTTGTCATGACGGGTTATTTTTTGGTGTATTATTAGAAGAATTGGACTAACATTTTGTTTAGAATTTTGTGTTGAAGCTCTCTAGTAAGATTATCTTGGAATTTTCTTTCAATATTTTTTATCCTTCCTCCTGATTTTGGTATTATTATTCTACTTCACCTCATAAAATGAGTTGAAAAGTTTCCACCTGTTTTTCAATTCTCTGCATGAGTTTACATATGTTGGAGTCATCTATTCATTAATGCTCTGGTAAAATTGATTTGTTAAACTTTCTGGGACCATTTGTTTCTTTTTCAGGGAAGAATTTTATGTACCATTTCAATTTAATTAATGCTATGAGATCATTGGAAATCTAGATGATACCGAGTCAGGCTAATCATTCATATTTTTAGAGGAACTCTGCTAATCATTTATCATTTTAGAGGAATCTGTTTGCTAATCAGTCTTCTAATGCAATGTAAAATTTTCATATTATTTTTATTCCTAATGCTTCTACAAGTACTTCCCCTTTTGCAGTTCTAATATTGTTTATTTGTACTACTATTTTCCTAATCATTCTGACCTGAGTTTTCCCTTTTTAAATGTCTTTGAAAACAACTTTTGACTCTGATGAGCCCCTCAATTTTATTTTTATTTTAATTTGCATTAACATCTGCTATGTATTACTTCCTTTCTTATCTTTTTTTTTAATTAATTGTTTTCTTATTTATTATTTTCTTTAACTTAAACTGGCTGTTCAGCTCATTATTTTCAGAATGTATTCCTTTTTGTGGAAAGCATTTAAGGCTAAGTAGTACATGCATATTTACTTCAGATATACATACATTTAAGGCTTAAGAGTCAACAACAGTTTTAGATCTCACAGATTATAATATCTCATATTATTGTTAACTTCTTTTAAGTGTGGAGTGTTTTTCTGTTTTGTTTTGTTTTTGAAGGAGGCAGAAAGAGAGAGAGAGGCAGGGGGAGGAGAGAGAAAAATCTTAAGTGGACTCCACACTCAGCGTGGAGTCTGACACAAGGCTCGATCTCACAACCCTGAGATCATGACCTGAGCCAAAACCAAGAATCAGATGCTTAACAGACTGAACCACCCAGATGCCTCTGTAAGAGTGTTTTCTAATTGCCATAGGCTCAATGAGTTAAAGTATTTAAAATTTTGATTTCTTAATGTGTTTTTTAAAGTTACTCTTTGTTATTATTGATTTTTAACTTAATTACCTTATGCTTAAAGAACACGGTCTTTATAATATTCTTTGAAATTTATATTCTTGAATATTGTATTTTCATAATATTCAGTATTTTTTAAGTTTTCATTTAAATTCCAGTTAGTTAACATACAGTGTAATGCTAGTTTCAGATATACAGTATAGTGATTCAGCTCTTCCATACAACACTCAGTACTCATCAGAACAAGTGCACTCCTAAATCCACCTCAACTATTTCACCCATCCCCCTACTGGCCTCCCCTCTGGTAATTATCCGTTTGTTCTCTATACTTAAGTCTTTTTCTCACATGTTAACCTTCTTCATTTATTAATCCTTTTGTATGCCAGACTTGCATTTTGGATGTTCTTTTCTTCCTATAGCACATTACTTAGAAGACCCCTTGTGGATGGGTCTATTTGTTATAAAGTCTTTGTTGTATTTGCCTAAAAATGGCTTTCTTTTTCTTTTGTTTTGGAAGATAGAATTGCTCACTTAATCAACTGGGTGGTGCAGTTGATTAAGCATCCAACTCTTGATCTCAGCTTAGGTCATGATCTCAGGCTCCTGAGATTTAGCCCTGCTTGGGGACCCATGCTCAACAAGGAGTCTGCTTATGATTCTCTCTCCTTCTCCTTCTGCCCCTCCCACTCATGCTCTTTCTCTCAAATAAACAAATAAATCTTTAAAAAAAAGAAAAAGAATTGCTCACTTCACATGGCTAAGTTGGCAGTTATTTTCTCATGATTTTCCTAGCCTTTGGAGATGACCTCGAGAGTCCTGGCTTCCTTTTTTGTTGCAGTGAAGGCTCCTAGTAGTTTACTACATTTTTTTCAAGTAATTTCTTACTGTTTTCCAAATTTTCTTATTGATTTAGTAAGAGCTACATCTTCACTATCATGTGTATAGAGCTTGTTTTATTTATTTTTACTGGAATTCATTGTGGTTCAGAAATATGAGGAAATTTTCATTCATTTCCTATTTGAGCTCCTTGATACTTCCTAATATTTTTTGAGATTCCTATTAGACATATGTTAGCCCTTCTCATTTTTAAATCATTTTGATATTTTAAATTCTTTATCTCTTTGTGCTAATGTCTGGATAAATTCTTCAGACCTATCTCCCAGTTCTTCAAATGTGTCAAATTTGTTGTTTAGTCCATCTACCAAAATTCTTATTTTATTTGTTACATTCTTCATTGCTAGATGTGATAATTAGTTCTTTATCAAATCTGCCTAATTGTTTTTGATAGTTTCTTATTCATTAATCATAGAGTAATATGTTCATTTATTTCTTCACCAATGCTAAATTTATTTTATATTCTATAGCCATTATTTCCACAATTTGCAATTTTATGAGTATGATACTGCTGTCTTTTTCTTTTGTTTACTGTCTCTCATTCATTTGTTTTATTTTATTTTTTTAAAGGTTTTATTTATTTATTCATGAGAGACACACAGAGAGGCAGAGACATAGGCAAAGAGAGAAGCAGGCTCCATGCAAGGAGCCTGATGTGGGACTCGATCCCTGGACTCCAGGATCATGCCCTGAGCCAAAGGCAGATGCTCAACCACTGAGCCACCCAGGTGTCCCCATTTGTTTTATTTTTATAAATCAAATTCATGTGTTTTATTGTCTTTTGGAAAAAATATGCATTCATATGTATTGGAGCCTTATCTATAGGAATTCTTTGATGAGTGAGTAAAGATCTGTTCCTTGAGAAAAATTTGTGCTTGCTTCTATCAGGAGGCAACTGAGACCACTTTAAATTGTTAACTTGATTTTTTGAGGGGACTACAGTAGTAGGTGGATTCAGGTGCCAAACCTACCTAAGGAACTAATTATTGTTATGACTTATTTTTATTATTGAAAGTATAACTGTTCACCATGCATATCTAGGTGCATATCTATCCACCTTCACTCAGAACCAGGTCCCAGGCAAGCAACTTCCCTTTTAGTTATCCTAGATGAGTCAATTTTTTTTCTTATTAATCTTTTCACTTGATGCATTTCTTTCTATGAGCTCAGGCTTCTCAAGTAGTAGAGGATGATATCTCTAATTCTTTTTTCCACATTGCCTGGCCATAGGCTTTATCACCATTCTCTCCATAGCCAACTAGAATCAAAGCTCCAGGAAACCAGGGGTTGGCAGATGTTCCCAAAATATCTGTTAGCATCCTGTCTTGCTCTCACATGTACATATATTATTCATTTATTTAATCATTTTGCCTATGTTCAAAAATATTTTGTATTTTTATTTATTTTTCATGAGAAGGTGTTTTTTAAATTTTTACACTATTGACTCTAAATATTGCAAGCAAATGGCAACTACCTAATGCCTTCTCATCATCTGTGGGAAAAGAAACAAAACCAAAAAACCAAAAACCTCTTTCCACAACTTATGATGCTGAAGGTAATCATTATGCTCATTTCTGGCTAAAAACCATTTAGTAGCATAGTGTCAGCATCTAGATCAAGATCCACAGCATCCTGTCCAAGATAAGTAATCCATAGCTGTCATAATCATTAGTAGATACAGTATTGTTATAGTCAACTAGAAACTTCTGTCTACATAATGTATATTTACAAGATAATTAATTTTATAATATTTTATACATTTATATAACAGGGCAAAACATGATGATGTATCAAATACACTTCAATAATGGAAATGCTATCCTATGTGGTTGTCCAGGAAACAGATAATTAAGGGTTATAGGATAAAAATGGTCTCAAAAGATGACTTTTTCTTCATGTTGAAAATGTATTTATGTCAACAACAAACCCTAAAATCTTAACAACTTTAAAAGTAATCCTAGAGTTTAAGGATGACCTAAAATGATTTTGGTATATTTTCTAATTATTGCTGATGATGCTAGTTTTTTCTCCTCTTAAAATTCCAATTTTTTAGTATTAACCTTGATGAATGCACTATTTTTAAAATATTTATTTATTTATTTGACGGGGAGGGAGAGAGAGAGAGAGAGAGAAGAAAGAGGGAGAGAGAGAGAAGAAAGAGAGAAAGAGAGAGAGAGAGAGAGAGAAGGAACTAGGGAAGTGTAGAGGGAGAGGGAGAGAAATCCTCAAGCAGACTCCGTCCTGAGCATGGGGCCTGATGAAGACTCGATCTCAGAACCCTGAGATCACGAAGTGATCTAAAGTCAAGAGTCAGATACTTAACCAACTGAACCACTCAGAAGCCTCTGAATACACTATCTTATATGTTTAGTTTGTTTTGAAAGTATATTCGTTATCCCTTTGGATATCCCTTTAAATTCTCTTTGGGATGAGGCACAGCATATATAACCCAAACCATAAACAGACTGAATGATATTTAATAAATGTCTTCTGAAGTTTAAGAACATCATGAGATGGGAAATCCTTCTCTTGGTTTGAAATTTCAACATTGCAGCATAAGAAAGTGGAAGCAAGCCCTATTTTCTGCTCTTCTGGGTATTATTGTATTTTAGGATAAACAGAAGAGCTATAACTTTCATGATTTCAGGGACCTGAAGCAAGAGAGGACTTGAACTGTCTTGTGACATTGTCAAGAAATAGGGCTCAGGATGATCAGGAACAAGTGTAATGCATGTCTCCTACTGGTCTCTACCACACCAGGAAGTTTTAAACCACTCTTTGGGGCATTGTTCAGCACCAAACAAGTTCTACCCTCACCTGTTCTCAGACAATCTCTAATCTAGAAAGTATCAAATACAGCTGAGGCATAAGAGATTTTGTAGCTTTGACCAGAATCTGGCCAAATAACTATTCATTTTGCACTCTCAAAATAGATTATTTAGTTTCCTGTGGAACTGGTTTTGTGAACGGTGACTGAGCTGGTTAGTTGTGCTAGGGCTGTGGGTGCAGATTCTGAGAGGCACCAGTAGAAGGAACTGATTCCTCTCCTGGGACAAGGTGTCTGAGCTTCCTGCTGCCAAATACAGGATCTTGGAATGTTAAATATAACTTATCTAAAAGAACTGGGAAAATAATTTTCTTTTTGGGTTTCTTGGAAGATAGTCTGTTCAGATAGGGGTGTGTGTGTGTGTGTGTGTGTGTGTGTGTGTGTGTGTGTATGATTATTTTTTCCTGGAATTATGAATCTCTAGAGAAATGCTTCTCCCATTTGTTTCTTGCTGCACTGGTGGCCTCTGATCTTCTAAATTTTAGAGACTTAGGATGTTTTTCTTTCATCTCACTTATGTGATCTGGGGATGAGAAGCACTGTGCTACAGGGCTGTGAAAAATCTCATGTTTATCACTATATGTGATTTGCTCAGGAATAGGGTCCACAGCCTTTATCAGCATCACAAAATGCTTTGTGATACCCTCTTCTTAAAAAATATTAAATGATTTATTATAACAGCCTATCTTATAGATAAGTCTGCTTAGTTTCTAGAAATCATAGCATATTTTCTATAATTCCTCCAACTTTTTAGTTAGGAGGATAATAATTTACTACAGATAAACATCGACTTGCACTGTACTTGCATTTCAGTAATGAAGAAATTATTATTGTTTGGACCTTCAGCAATGATGGATTGGATTTGGCAAAGCTTGATGATATGACACACCAAATGCACTGAGACGAAATTGCTTCAAAGTTGATAAACTGAAACAAATGAATTTAAACTTGAAATGAACTTTAACAAAAGTCATCCATCTCATTTTAGTTATAATTTACTTTTTAAAAGGACATAATAGACAACATTATAATCTAGATAGTAGAACACAGTGTGCAATTTCTATCCACAAGGTCAAAAAGCTTTCATTTACTTGTATAGTTTCCCTATTTCCAGTTTCAGTAGCCAAGGCTGATTTTAAGTTTTTACTTATAGTTAAAAAAAGGACCTGAAGTATGCCTCATTAAATTATTTTTTAAGTATTTGCATTTAAATTTTATATCAGTTGATATCTGGGGTTTTGACTATACATCTTTCAGAAACCAAACCTGCCAATACTGGCAACTTTTCAATCTGAAGGAATAAATAACATTTTTAATAAAAGAACATCAGAGTTAAATGTTATAAAGCTCTGTATTACGGTTTGGCTTAAGATTAAAAAAACACTTTGTGTATTTTACATACTTAGACAAGTAAGCATGTAACATTTACACAAAATTGCATTCCTTCATGAATAAGTCATTTAAATTAAAAAAGTTGAGAAAATGATAACACCAATTATTAAACTATGAAAGTAACTGAACCATTTTTTATAGACTTCAAGGCAAGACTTTGCATCTGGACAATTTTCAAAAATTAGGTTGTTATTTATTAATTGGATGGGTTTTTAAAAAGTTGATTTATTTCATATCAAAACAAGGTGCAACTACCATGAGACAGGGGATTACTAGCTTAGGTTTTTGTATTTATAGTTAAGGTGTTCTACAAGATGGAATAAGTAGGGTCAACCTCTCGCTTCCTTCCCCTTATTCATTATATATTATTGGAATTATCTGTTTTTTTTCACAGAACAAAAAGATTATGTCATTGATATACTATAAAAATATTTTTTTATTTATGCTACACTAATGAAATTTGGTTGAGAATGATGATTTCTGAAAACTAAGTTTACAGGTAAAAGACATATATTTGATATATATATCTATATAAGTATATTTATATAGTTTTATACATTTAACATATACATATATATGTTTTACCTATATATATATATATGTATGTCTTACTACATATATATTTTACATTCACCTTTTTAAATGTATTTTCTTCTAAAAGGAATCTGTATGGCACATAAACATCAATTATTACATTTCAAGAATGAATGTGTAAGAGTGGGATACTGCTTAGTGTTTATTTCATTTGATACATTTCTATCATTTCATTATAATTATTTTCAACATTTCTACTGGCAGTTGATTTATTCTTCTTTAACTACTCCAAGAAAAGATGCCAATTTATCCGGTGTAAGGTGAGAAGTATTATTTCTATAAAGGCTGTCAAGGTAGAGAGGATACACAGATGTGTCATGATTTAAAAGAAATTCACTTAAGCGAGTAGTGTCAATGGGTTATAGAACTGCTGAACTCATCGAATGCATTGTGGAATAAAATGTATGAGAAATATAGTATTTGTAATTAAGATTTTTAATGAATTGCCTTGTTAATCCATACACTGTATGCATGTTGCAACATTTTCTAGGCTTAATTAGTGTACTTGATGATTATGTTTATTTTCTGATGTACACACTGATTAAGCATTGTCCATACACTGGAGCTTGAAACAAGATCAGTCTGTAAAGTAGTACCTAGTCGTTTAACTGGGGACTCAAAATGCAAATAGATCAACTTATGTAAAATTAAATTAGTTCTAATAGAACCCATTTTGCCTGAGCAGCTGGTGTCACATTATAAACAGCGTTCTCTTGTTGTAAGAAATAAAGGGCTTCTGTTGACAGATCCTTATATCCTTTTAAGCTTAAAAAACTGAATGCGTGCAATGTGAGGGTTGAACTGCAATTCTTAGACACAAGGAATCATGGAGTATGTTCAGCTAACTCATTCTGTTGTGCTCTGGAAATGCAACCCATTATGCCATTCTGGCATTTGGAGGAGTGAGTGCCAGTTTTCAAAATGCTTTTCATCAAAAACTCCTGTTTTTAGTCACTTGCAACTTTCATGAATTATCTTTTATATTAAAATTCTTCAGATAGTTCTAGCTCAGAAATTCAAAATAATCATATATTCCAAAATTTAATGAATACTTTCCTGCCTTAATTGCAAATACTTTAGTCATGTTCTCTTTTCTCCCTTCCAATCAATGGCTAAATTTATAAAATCAAATTTAAGATTTAGGAAGTTAATACAGCAAAAATTCATTTTAAAGTTACTTGCAACACTATTGAGAAAGCGTTTGTTCCTTCATTTGTGTATTTCACAACATTTGTTCAATAGTCTCTAATCAATATTCCACACTGTGCTAAGCACTGGATTTGTGTAAAAGATGTCTCCTGTTCTCAGGGAGATGGTGACTTCATGGGGAATATATTAAGAAAGAAAATAAACAACGAAATAGTGGACTGTCATTTGGAGGTATTAATAATGCACTGGTGGAGAAAAGAGAACCTAAAGGAAAATTTCCTAAAAGGAAAATTATTGCTATAGACTACAAGGATACTCATTCTGTAAGGCCTGTTTTTAGACCTTATAGGTCTAAGACTTACATAAGGTCTATTTCCTAGAAAAACCTTAGATGTCATGAATCCATGAGCTTTGGGGGAGAGAGAGTTGGGGAAAAGATATTAGGTGGTGATATTGTGTATCCATTGATACCCACTAGATACTAAGCATCATAGGGAACAGTGCCTTACCAAGATTTAAGAAATACTCAGTAGCATTACGATTCACCATAGAAAGAATAAAATGACAAGAGACTCTCACATGATAATGGCAGTGCATATTGGTATTATCATGGTAGAGAGTAGTCTGGAAGAGGGTATCAAACATTTTAAGTTCATTTAGACACTTTGGTGAAATATTTTTATTTTTGAAAATCTTTTTAAATAAAAAACTTGAAAAAAGAAAAAAAACACTTCTCACTGAGGATGTTCACTACAGCACTGTTTATAATGGAAAAACACTGGAAATTTTTTGTCATACAACAGGGAAAGACTGAGCATACCATGAGATAAACATTTGATAAAATGAAGTTTGTTGACTTCATCCACCAAAGTGATTTTTACAAAGACTTTAGAAAATTTAGAGAATGTTAATGTCATGATGTCACATGATATTAGCAGGTTACAAATTGTGTATGCAATGTGTTCAAAGATGTAAAACAAGAAATAAATGTTTTTTCCCCCATAGGAAAAAAATTGGGAGGAAAATAAATTATCACTGTTCTTTTTCATTTTTATTTTCCAAATTTTCTCAAGGTGCAAATATCATTTGTTGGTGAATGAAAAAAAAAACTTATTAAAAATATGGACCAAATATGGACCAAAAAACATTAAAAATATGTCATTTTACAAGAAGTAAAAATGTGGTTTTGCCATGATTATCAAAGTTTTTATGAGCCTTCATGTACTCACTTAGCACAGTCTTCTTCCCTGAACTTGTGAGATAATGTTCCAGAAGAAAGGGCAATATGAAAGAACATTAGATTCTGGGTCAGAGATTCAATGAATAACCTGATAAACTTGGCCGAAACAAACTTCTGTCAATTTTTTCATGTAAAATGAAGAGCTTGTGCTAAGTGACATCTAAAGACTCTTGAATATCTCCCATTTGGATTTCATGATCCCACCATGAAATTGGCAGTGCAAACTGTCAATCTCTTCTGACACAGAAGATACAGACACTCAAACTCCAAATGGAGAGTCACTCAGAAAAGAATCCAAGCAATTCCACAATGCACGTCTCACCAAAGACTACTCCAAAATAGGATTTCCATTGCATCAAACCACACCTATTGGCAATGAACAAATACCAGCTCAGCTGCTCAGTGGCCCAAATGGCAGCCAGTATTTTCTTAGAAATTTCTGTAGCAGTCTCAACACCAAAGAGACAAACAATCCAATCATGAAATGGGCAAAAGACATGAAGAGAAATCTCACAGAGGAAGACATACACACGGCCAAAAGCACAGGAAAATGCTCTGCATCACTTGCCATCAGGGAAATACAAATCCAAACCACAATGAGATCCCACCTCACACCAGTGAGAATGGGGAAAATTAACAAGGCAGGAAACCACAAATGTTGGAGACGATGCGGAGAAAGGGGAACCCTCCTGCACTGTTGGTGGGAATGTGAACTGGTGCAGCCACTCTGGAAAACTGTGTGGAGGTTCCTCAAAGAGTTAAAAATAGACCTGCCCTACGGCCCAGCAATTGCACTGCTGGGGATTTACCCCAAAGATACAGATGCAATGAAACACCGGGACACCTGCACCCCGATGTTTCTAGCAGCAATGTCCACAATAGCCAAACTGTGGAAGGAGCCTCGGTGTCCATCGACAGATGATGGATAAAGGAGATGTGGTCTATGTATACAATGGAATATTCCTCAGCCATTAGAAACGACAAATACCCACCATTTGCTTCGACGTGGATGGAACTGGAGGGTATTATGCTGAGGGAAGTAAGTCAATCGGAGAAGGACAAACATTATATGGTCTCATTCATTTGGGGAATATAAATAATAGTGAAAGGGAATAGAAGGGAAGGGAGAAGAAATGGGTAGGAAATATCAGAAAGGGAGAGAGAACATGAAGACCTCTAACTCTGGGAAACGAACTAAGGGTGGTGGAAGGGGATGGGTGGAACTAGGGGTGGGGGGTGGGGGTGACTGGGTGATGGGCACTGAGGGGGGCACTTGACGGGATGAGCACTGGGTGTTATTCTGTATGTTGGCAAATCGAACACCAATAAAAAATAAATTTATTATTAAAAAAAGAAATTTCTGTAGCAGTGATACAAACCGTGCCTTCATGTAGTCCTAACATACTAATAAGTGATACCCTATGAAGTTCTTCCAGAAGCCTCGTGTCCAGGCTATGCTAGTTTTACATATTAGAATCAGGCATTAGGTTATGTACCTGCCTTCACCATCTTTGTGGAGAAAATTAGCAGTCATGTGATGTGACAATGCATTCGCCCCTTTATCTGTGCACATAGTTCATTTTAAAGGCTTCCTAGGAATAAACCCCCAGTTCACATCTGAATAGAAGGTGATGGGTCATCTTCCGGGGTGTACAGCCCTGGTTAGGATCTTGGATTTTCTCCAGAATGTGACTGTATATTTAACAAACAACTTTATAGAGTTTCACTTGTGAGAGAGTATCATTGAAGCCATCACCACCTAAATCTTCTCCCATAGAAATATTTAGTGATGGGTACTTGAAGGATATTCTAGAAATATTAAAATTTATTCCTAGATTGAGTCACAACAGCAAAACTCTATCCAGTTTGGACTCCATGTGCTACAGCTTGATGTCATCAGCCTATACTGAGAAGCAGCATGAAAAGTCACTGTGTGTCCCGAGAGGATGTGGCTGAGTACGCTGCCCATCATTTCATGCAGGGTCTACTTATAAGACAAAAGTCCAGCTGACCTCACTGCCACTGAGAAGCAGCTTAGAGCAGTGTTGCTGGTGTAACTCACAGCAAGGGAACATTCTGCTCTGCATTCTTCACCATATCCCTGATTGATTTCACATCCCCCAACCTGATTTTTCCTTCCTTTACTCCTCCTTTAGATTTATTATGCATTCTTGCATTTATGAATTTTTATAAGTTGCTTTAAGTTCTTCCTGGAACAAATGATACATTAGTAAATAAGTAAATAAATAAGTGATTCTCTGTGGTTCAGCATCATCCCCCAGTGATCTGGAGGCCTGGGAAGATGCCAGGCCTGCTGAATGTTGGGCAAGATTTCTTCCCTCATGTGTGTCCCAGATCTGCTCCAGGTTTTGAGAATTGTTGAGAAAGGAAATAATTTATAGCTTAGGCAACACTTAATACTGTAAGTGAAGCACAGTAACAAGTTGAATATGAGGAGACTTGGGAAGGCCACTGTGGTTGCTATCTACATTAACATTCAATTTTTGGAAATGAAGGAAAGGGATTCATTTTTTAAAAGAATTTATTTACTTATGTAAGAGAGAGAGGGTAAGAAAGAGAGAGCATAGGGTGATGGAGAGGGAGGAGGAAAGAATCTCAAGCAGACTCCATGCTGAGCATGGAGCCCAATGAGGGGCTCGATCCCACCACCCTGAGATGAGATTATGACCTGAGCTGAAGCCAAGAGTCAGATGCTTTAACCAACTGAGCCACCTGAGTGCTCCAGGGAATATCATTTTTATGTGTAGAGACACATTCACATTGGGCCAAAATGCTCTTTGCTATGTCTCAATATTTGAATTTCATCATAATCAGCAGGTATGCAGTGAGGGATCCTTAATACACTCTTTTCTGCCCAAAAGGAGCCTCCTGAAGGTGAAGAAATAATAATAAATCAGCACATTTATATTTCGAGGTGAATTATGATCATTGTGCTTATTTTCATGCACTGTTTCCTTTTAATCTCACTCTGATCTTGGATGTCTATGCCCAGATGAATTAGACACCAAGATGAAAGGCAGGAATGAGACAGCAACTGAAGGAAGCCCAGAGAGGTTGCATCCGAGATAAGCTTAGGCCTGGCAGCCAGAGGATGTTTCTGCTCTTTGCCACTGAGCCTGCCAGCTGTGTGTGAAGAATCCCAGGTGAAGTGTGTTCACGTGAATGCCCTGCTTGAAATTTGTATGCAGCAAAGAGAACGTGTAACATTTGTCTTAAATACAGGTGCATAGTGATCATTCTGCCATGTGTTTGGGTTATTTAAGGGTAGATATATATCGTCCTGTCAGATGACGTTATGTTGTCTTAACCACCCTTCCTTCCTTCTCCTTGTTCTGTCCTCACATATTCACAGAAGATTCTAGCCCTGGCTCACTATCTGCCTTTCAGCACCCTCCTAGTGCTACTGTTGGCAACGTGGCCACCCATCTCATACACTGGCCTCTCATTCCTTGGCCTCTTCACTGCCCCAATCTTTTCTTCTATCCCCCTCAGGGTTCATTCTCATGTTATACACGTGGCCTTGTCATCACCAGTAGCTGCAATGTCTCAGAAGTCTACATTTTAAGCAGCTACTCCTGCCTTCTTTTCCTTCTTTTATAAGCATGGATGCCATAGTGCATCATTGCACACCACCGAACCCACCCCAGCCCTCACCCGACCTTCACTGTATTGTACCCACCCGCTTAAAACTCAGTCCTCCCTCAGCTCTGCAGCTGCACCAGAGCAGATACATAGGGCAAGAGGAGGATGGGACGCTCTACATGCCCCCTGTTCGCAAACCACAGAACTCCCTTACCTTTCTGAATAAAAGTGGAAGGTTGAAACTTCCTCTGCTGTTCTGAATATGTACGTTTCCTTCACTTGTGCAGTGGATTTCACACCTTCCACTTTGTAAAGCATTTTCTCTAGTTATGATACCCTTTTCCATTTCATTGTCAGTTTATCTTCTCTCTGTATGATTCCACAAAACAAAATGTACCATTTTTAAACAATGGGTCTAGGGAGGAGATTGTTGCAAATCAAATTTCACATATTTGGTATTTCGATACACATCTCCAACTACACTTATACTGCTCTCATTCTGGTCCTGCTCGTGGTCACAGCAACTCATCTTGAAAGAGCCATCTATCCCTGTCCCCACTTCTGGGTTCTCATTTCTCCTCAGTTCACTCCATGGTATCCTTCTCTTGCATGGTCCCTATTGGCCTCAAGTTGCCAGTTCAACGGTTACTTTCCTGTCTTCGATGCATTTGACTCTTTGCCAGTATTTGATGTAGTTGACCACACACTTCTTCCTAAGACACTCTTTTCTCAGGTGCCTTGGTGGCTCAGTCAGGTAAGCGTCTGACTTTGGCTCAGGTCATGATCCTGGGGTCCTGGAATGGAGCCCTGCATTGGGCTCCCTGCTCAGCGTGGAGTCTGCTTCTCCCTATGCCTCTGCCCCTACCACTGCTTGTGCTATCTCCCGCCCCCTTCTCTCTCTGTCGAATAAATAAAATTTAAAAAGAAAAGAAACTCTTTTCTCTTGACATCTGTGATATCACCTGCTCAGTCTCCCCTCCTGGCTTCTCCTCGTTCTTGTCCTGACCCTAAGTATTGTTTTATTTCATAGTGTGGTCGTTGGATCTCTACCATTCCCTATAGCTGCATTCTTTCTGTGGAATCTTAACTAGTCCCTTTGGCTCTAAACAGTACCTTCATAGCTATGACACCCAAATTTATATATTTTACTGTCTGGACTTTTATTTTTAGTTGTTTAAAAACTGAGGTCTTTTGAGTTTAACACAAAGTGTTCTTTTACTATTTGTATACTACAAAATAATTTATAATGAGATAACTCAGTGATATTTAGATAATGTACACACTCAAATTTTGACCCCAAAGGTTTTTGGAAAAATTTAGTGTACATTCCGTGCTAGAACAATAAATAATATAAAGAAAAATTGTCTATGTAAAGTTAAAATGAATAAACTAGAGAGCTCATGCAAAAAAAAATGTTCCTTATTTCACAATTGCTTCTTGACTGGACAATTAAAAAATAACTATTAAGATGTTCATTATGTTAACATTTGTTTATTTTTCTTCATTCTCTTTAGCAGACTGTGCATGTAAAATGCTCTGACTAATCCCAGGAGATGAGAGAGGAGTATTTGGGATGGGATGGAGGAAGCATGTTCTGGAAAACAGATGATTACAGGAGAGAATTCACACACATTACTGGTATTCAAAAGCCAGCTTCCCACATCTCCCTTGAGTCAGTACCTTTCCTCCAAGCTATGTCTTAACTCTGAGCGTCATTAGAATCAGGTGCCCTGGGTGGTCTAGATTTAGTCTTAATAAACTTCCACTTACTTTCTCATTTTCAAAACCTATTCTGAGTATATTGCTCCATTTCTTGTACATGAAGTACATGCTGGGTATTCATCAGGACCCTTGTCCACATGGGACAGAATTCCAACTCAAACCACAAGAGCAAAAAGTAGGGTTTTGTAGTTGGGTTTTAGGAAAAAATTAAAACCAGGAACTTTTTTTTTTTTTTAAACCAGGAACTTTTATCTTTTAAACCTCTTGTGTCTGCATCTCTGTTTTTGAGAACTCCATTCTCTCCTGCTACAGACCATCTCTTCTAAGATCACTGGACACAGGTGTCAATAGTTTCAGATTTCTATCTCAGACACCCAAGAGGGACTAAGGCTTGGTTTCTCTGAGCTTAAGTCCAAAAATCTTAAAGAAAGCTTCTCATTGGCAAATATGGTTAATTTTCTAAATACCCAAATATGTGAAATTTGATTTACAACAATCTCCTCCCTAGACCCATCAATTAAGGAGAAAGCATTTCTATAGTGTGGGAAGAAAGTTTCCCCGTGAGAATACTGATCATTCAAGGTGGGTAACAGAACACAGTGCGTGTCTTAACATCCGTAGTACTGATGGGAGTTTTTCTACAGTCTGTGCAGTGTGGTGCTCTAGCTCCCCGCCGTTAGGCCTGAGGTGGCAGTTGTGAGTGCTGTGTGTGAGGGAGACACCTTCAGTTGCTAACTCACTAATAAACATAATGATCTATACTTTCAGTGATTCATACCTTATTCAGTTATTCTTCTTAAAGTGTCTTTCAATAATAAATGTATGAAAAGGAGAAAAGAAAATTAGGCTGAATCCAGCTTTTTTTTTTTTTCAAACCCTAAAAATTCCTTTAACAATCTTTTGTGACATCTTATTTACTTTCTCTCATCAATATCTAGCACTTTCCATTTATTTGCTTCTACTCTTCTCAATTATAGAATAAAAAACTAAGGCACAAAGTCTGATCAAACCTTATGTATTGATTTACTGCCGGAGCTAGACCCCAATTCTTTTTTTTTTTTTTTTTTTTAATTAATTTTTATTGGTGTTCAATTTACCAACATACAAAAAAACACCCAGTGCTCATCCCGTCAAGTGTCCACCTCAGTGCCCGTCACCCATTCCCCTCCAACACCCGCCCTCCTCCCCCTCCACCACCCCTAGTTCGTTTCCCCGAGTTAGGAGTCTTTATGTTCTGTCTCCCTTCCTGATATTTCCC
This sequence comes from Vulpes vulpes, assembly GCF_048418805.1. Taxonomy (NCBI): domain Eukaryota; kingdom Metazoa; phylum Chordata; class Mammalia; order Carnivora; family Canidae; genus Vulpes; species Vulpes vulpes. The sequence continues at coordinate 75,064,401 of NC_132792.1, forward strand.
AACATTTCTTCTCCCTTCCTTTATATTCCCTTTCACTATTATTCATATTCCCCAAATGAATGAGAACATACACTGTTTGTCCTTCTCCGATTGACTTATTTCACTCAGCATAATACCCTCCAGTTCCATCCACGTTGAAGCAAATGGTGGGTATTTGTCGTTTCTAATGGCTGAGGAATATTCCATTGTATACATAAACCACATCTTCTTTATCCATTCATCTTTCGATGGACACCGAGGCTCCTTCCACAGTTTGGCTATTGTGGCCATTGCTGCTAGAAACATCGGGGTGCAGGTGTCCCGACGTTTCATTGCATCTGAATCTTTGGGGTAAATCCCCAACAGTGCAATTGCTGGGTCGTAGGGCAGGTCTATTTTTAACTCTTTGAGGAACCTCCACACAGTTTTCCAGAGTGGCTGCACCAGTTCACATTCCCACCAACAGTGTAAGAGGGTTCCCTTTTCTCCGCATCCTCTCCAACATTTGTGGTTTCCTGCCTTGTTAATTTTCCCCATTCTCACTGGTGTGAGGTGGTATCTCATTGTGGTTTTGATTTGTATTTCCCTGATGGCAAGTGATGCAGAGCATTTTCTCACGTGCTTGTTGGCCATGTCCATGTCTTCCTCTGTGAGATTTCTCTTCATGTCTTTTGCCCATTTCATGATTGGATTGTTTGTTTCTTTGCTGTTGAGTTTAATAAGTTCTTTATAGATTTTGGAAACTAGCCCTTTATCTGATATGTCATTTGCAAATATCTTCTCCCATTCTGTAGGTTGTCTTTTAGTTTTGTTGACTGTATCCTTTGCTGTGCAAAAGCTTCTTATCTTGATGAAGTCCCAATAGTTCATTTTTGCTTTTGTTTCTTTTGCCTTTGTGGATGTATCTTGCAAGAAATTACTTTGGCCAAGTTCAAAAAGGGTGTTGCCTGTGTTCTCCTCTAGGATTTTGATGGAATCTTGTCTCACATTTAGATCTCTCATCCATTTTGAGTTTATCTTTGTGTATGGTGAAAGAGAGTGGTCCAGTTTCATTCTTCTGCATGTGGATGTCCAATTTTCCCAGCACCATTTATTGAAGAGACTGTCTTTCTTCCAATGGATAGTCTTTCCTCCTTTATCGAATATTAGATGACCGTACATTTCAGGGTCCACTTCTGGGTTCTCTATTCTGTTCCATTGATCTATGCCCAATTCTTTTTGATTAATCTATTTGGCTAGATATTTCCTTATGCAATTTAAGCCTCAGTTTCTTTGTGTTGTGGAGATTGTAACATATTTCTTAGTGTTTTTGTGAGAATCAAGTGACATTAGGAAAATAAAGTGATTGTGACAGTCATTAAATGTTTAGTAGATATTAGTTATTGTTAGTAGTAATATAATTATCATCCCAGAAGAAGCTTATAATGTTACCTTCTAATATAATTCATTGGAGTATCATATAGTAACAATATCACTATACTATTATTTTGATGACAGTCTGGTAGAGCATGAAATGAAACGCAATGAACTTGACTAGAGATATGCTTCCATGTATTTAAGTCTCTGGTTTGTTTGGGTTTTGGTGGGGGAAGATTTTATCTATTTATTTGACACAGAGAAAAAGAGAGCACAAGCGGGGAAAACAGGGTGGGAGCAGCACATGGAGGAAGAAGCTGGCTCCCTGATAAGTAAGAGCTCAGGTGCAGGGGTCAATATGGGGCTTGTTCCAAGGACCCGGGGATCATGACCTGAGCCGAAGGCAGACGCTTAACCAGTTGAGCCATACAAAGCGCCCCTTAAGTCCCTGTTGGCTTAAAGACATGGAAGTTACTGTAACTTAGATATTTAGTAGTTAAAAAATTAAAAGTATCCAGAACACTGACAACTCCAAGTACTGGAAGGATGTGGAGCAGAAGAGACTCTTATTCGTTGCTGCGAATGCAAAATGATACAGCCACTTTGAAAGAGAGTTTTGTCGGTTTCTTACAAATCTAAACATATTCTTACCATATACTCTAAAGATTGCATTCCTTGGTATCTACCCAGAAGGTTTGAAAACAGTTACACTTCACAAAAACCTGCACATGGATGTTTATTGCTTGAAAGCAATCAAGAGGTCTTTCAGAATGTGAATGGATAAACAAACTGATATATCCAGACAACAGAATATTAGTGATTAAAAAAATGAGCTATTAAATCATGAAATGACATGGACAAAACTTCAATGCACATTTTAAGTGAAAGAAACCAATTGGAAAAAGTCTCTTTACTCTATGATTCCAGCCATATACCATTCTGGAAAAGGTAACACTGGGGAGATAGTAAAAAGATCAGTGGTTGTCAAAAGTTGGTCGGTAGGGAGGGATGAGTAGGCAAACCACAGAGGATTTTTAGGGAAGTGAAACTACTCTATATGATACGATAATGGTGTATTCATTTGTCCAAACTCATGGAATGTGTACCAACCATCAAGAATGAACCCTAAAGGAAATTATGGACCTAGGGTGATGATGATGTGTTCGTGTAGGCTTGTCAACTGCAGTGAATATACCACTCTGGTGGAGATGGTGGTAATGAGAGAGGCTCTGCATGTGTGGGAGCTGGGGAGATATGGGAAATCTTTGAACTTTCCTCTCAAGTTTGTTGTGAACCCAAAACTACTCTAAAATGTAAAGTGTCATAATTTTTTTTAATTAAAAAATTATTTTCCTTTGGAAGTTCAACAAGTATCATTTCATTTGTTCATTTTGGATCAGTGATTTTGTAATTTTGGATTTTTAACATTAAGTGACCTGATTGGAACAATCACCTTAATGAATATTTTCTTCTTAATTTATGAGGACTTTGTAGAGATGTATTGTTTATAAATTCCATTTGGCTATCATTTTTCTTAATATCTTCTTTTTCTAAAAGATTTTACTTATTTATTTTAGAGAGAGAGAGAGAGTGAGAGTGTATGTGAGTGAGTGGGGAAGGGGCCTAGGGAGAGGGAGAGAGAAGCTTAAGCAGACTCTGTACTGAGCATGGAACCTAACGCAGGGCTTGATCTTACAACCCAGAGCTTATGACCTGAGCTGAAATTAAGAGTCAGACTGAGCCACCCAGGTTCCCCAATATCTAATTTCTTAATGTTTAAGAAATAGGATATCCCTATTCCCAAAAATACTTGGGTATAAATTCAGCTGGAAAATGTCACTATTAAGAGAGTGTAAATAACTAAAGGGAACTCTGATGGACTTCACTGATAAAAATCTATATGTATTGTAATAAATTAGAAGGATTAAATATACACAGTAATATATTAACAAATTTACTGATAATAATAATTATCAGTGTGAGGAATAACATTTGGCATACAGAGCTCTGCAAAGATAAGTTGATTCCCTCAACAATGCTACCTGAGTACATTCTCTTCAAAGGCATTGTTTCTTGAAACTCTAAGTACTTGACTGAGAGGACTGCAAAATCTTCTTTCAAAGGCAATGATTTGTGAGTCTATCTTAACATTTTGGGATTAGGTAGCTTTTTTTTCTCTGCAAGGCTCAAGGTAGTTTTGAAACACACACACACACACACACACACACACACGGGTGATATTTAAATGGAGGAGATAAGGAGGCAAACATACTTTCTCTCAATATGTGATAGAAGAATCCAGTCTACCCACATTGCAGTATGCTTATTACCTACCAATACCCCAATCTGTGTGTTTGGTGAAAATGATGGAAATCAGCATGAAATTTACACCATTAGTTGTGACACTCCAAGAAGGCAGAAGAAGCCTTTCCACAGAAGCACTGAGGGCTCAACAATTTGGCTCCATGTATTTGGATTTCTGGGCAGAAAGTCACAACCAGTATAATAGCCCGAATAAGAAAGGTTTTGGCATCTCTGGAGAGAAGTATTTTGGGAGATGGAGCAATATTTAATATCTCTCCCTTTTTATTATTTAAGTATATTGAAAGATGATTGGATAAAGGAGATGTGGTCTATGTAGACAATGGAATATTCCTCAGCCATTAGAAATGACAAATACCCACCATTTGCTTCAACGTGGATGGAACTGGAGGGTATTATGCTGAGTGAAGTAAGTCAGTCAGAGAAGGACAAACATTATATGGTCTCATTAATTTGGGGAATATAAAAATAGTGAAAGGGAATAAAGGGGAAAGGAGAAAAAAATGAGTGGGAAATATCAGAAAGGGAGACAGAACATGAGAGACTCCTAACTCTGGGAAATGAACAAGGGGTGGTAGAAACGGAGGTGGGTGGGGGGTGGGGGTGACTGGGTGACGGGCACTGAGGGGGGCACTTGACGGGATGAGCATTGGGTGTTATTCTATATGCTGGCAAATTGAACACCAATAAAAAATAAATTAAAAATAAAATTAAAATAGTATAAATTTAAGGTGTGCATATAACATGTTAATTTAGTATATTTGTATATTGCAATATGATTGCTATGGCCTCTTTTAAATGATGTCTAGAGATTAAATGAATCTAAGCAATGAATCCTAAGCAAGAATGAGTGTGATACCTTAAGTAAATGTTGTGTAAAGAATAGAGGTAAGGTAGTTGAGGAGGCCAGCTGAAGTGAAATTGAAAAACTCCAAGTAGTATAAGAAATCTAGATCTAATTCTGGATACTTGTAAGCTGGAGACAGATTTATTAGGCTAACATTAGCTGTGTAAGAAACTACACAAAAATGTTCATTGACATAAACATAAAAACAGTTTGATTTTTTATCATGCAAATAGTCTTAAAAGTTCTTGTTTTATAAGGGAAGTTGGGGTCTGGTCTATGCAGTCACTCAGGAGTCAGACTGACTGGGGCCCTGCCCTCTTCAGCTGATGGCTTTTGAGTTGCACTTGGTAGCACTCTCTGTGCACTTGGTAGAAGAGCAGGGTTTTATGGGCTGAACTGGAAGTGACGAACACATCCTGCTTCTGCACCACCATGGCACACACAGCCACACCTAACCTCAAAAGAGGTTGGGAAATAGAGTCTGGTTGTTTATCTGGGAAGAAAATAAAAGCCATAAGGATGGACACAACTAGTTATGCTTTATAGAAAAAAATATGCTGGAAACAGAGAAAGGTGTTCTGGGAAGGGGCTGTCTGAGAGATTGTGTATGTGGAAATGTTAAGGCTTGAGTAATGGGTGATGAGAGCTTGAAAGAAGGCATCGGAAATATTGTTGGAAAAAGTACAATTAAAGGAGTTTGTGAAAGACTATGGTAGCTGTGGGAATGCTAGGGGCCTTGTTGGATCCTGGGGTTCCCAAAATGATGTGGGTGAGCCTATATCCAGCAAGTTGGAAGCAAGGTGACTGGTTAGTGACTCAACAAGACTGGCACTTTAAAATATGCACTTCCTGTTAAGGTTGAGAAAAGTTTATGTTTGGGAGTTAACCTGACATGGAACAAGCAATGAGAATTAAAAAGTGCCTTGAATCCTAGACCAGTGAAGTGACTGAGTAATCATGCTCATCAACCAAACTAGGCACTTTCATGTTTTTCAGACCCCTCACCTGTGCTGCTGAACAGAGATGAAAACTGAATGAGACAGTCCCCACATCACACCACATTTGCCATCCTTCCCTCATTTCCCGGGTTTATGTCCACAATAGTCTCTGGTCATGATGCCTGTTTAGCAAAGTATAAGAAAAAATATTGTGTGGTCTCTGGAAACACACTCAACATTTTAAAAGTCTTTGCAAATGATTTAAATGTGTTTTCTCTTTTTCTCACCTCTTTAAAGGTCAGTGGCAACCACTGAGTATTCAGAGCTTCATGTCGGTCTCACCTCCAATTTGGAGATATCCAGAGCATTAGCCAACATCTTTGTTTGTTTTGCTCGAGCCATTCTGAAACCATCCTTCCTCTTTTGCTCTGACTTTTCTTTTTGTTGTTTTAAATGCTAACTGTTCAGTCATGAAGACACTTATTTCAAACACATTTACAGAACTAATTGTAGAAACCAAAGAGAATCCTTTGTTTGAGACATTGTGGTCTACTCTGTCAAATCATAGTAAGAAGGAAAGCCAGAAGTCAAATTACCTGTCTGCAAAATATGGGTTTTTTTCCTAGATGGAATTTAATAGGCCTAACTTCCCTTTCTGTGAAGAGGAAAATAAGCTAGTTGTTATGGCCTGAATGTTTGCATCCCTAACCCAAATTCATATGGTGAAGCCCTAGCCCCCAATGTCATGGTATTTGGAAGTGGGGCCTTTGGGAAATAATTTGATTTGGATGAGGTCATAAAGGTGGGGCCCCTAATGGGATTAGTGCCCTTATAAGAAGAGAAATTGACTATGTAGCTCTCTCTATCATATGAAGACATGGTTATAAAACAGCTAGGTGCAAACCAGGAAAAGAGCTCTCACTAGGAACTGAGTCACCTTGATCTTGGATTTCCTAGCTTCTAGAACTGAGAGAAATACATATCTGCTGTTTAAGCCACCCAGTATGTGATATTCTATAATAGGAGCTTGAGCTAAAACAATAGTTTAAGGACAAATTTATCTAATTCAAGTAATCGCTATGTGTAAAAGGAAGGAGTATGCATAGAAATGAGAAATTAAGGATGCATACACCTAGAATGACTTTACAGATGCCCCATCTATACACAGTGCTGGTATTTCTATGGGAATGTGACCCAGAACAGGCAAGAGTGCTGAGGATGAAGCAGAGGAGCACATCGCCATGATGACTCTTTTCAGATCACCAAAGTCCTTGATCCAAAGCCATCCTTTCACCACATGTATAAAGTATGTAAAGGAATTGTACCACAGATTTTATGCAGCTGAATGATGTTGCACATCACTTGGTGAATGAAAACAAGGCAGACTGAGTGAGTGAGCTGGCCGCCAAGTACATGACAATATGCAATTCAGCTGCTTGGTGACAAAGCAAAATTTTATCTACTTGACATTAAGAGTATACTGCAAATACATACATATAGACATAAGAGAACAGAGGCAAATATAGATGCTGGTGTAGGTATAAAGATATAAATGTAAGTATAGACCACATATATGTATACATATATCATGCTTCTCAGCAAATATTTTATGCTTCACTATTTTTTAAACTAAATTTAGTGTTCATGTGGTTCCTAATGAAAAGAAACACCTGACAAAACAAAGTCTTTAAAATTTCTTGTTGATTCCATCAACTTTACATGAAAGATATTCACTTCCTGAATGATAACAGCTTTATAAAGGTGTAGGAGATGCAACACTAGATGCAAAGGTTAGAGGCAAATATTTTTTGATGGCATCAATTTCTTGTAAAAATACCAAAGGCTAAAAGGAAAATAATTCACTGGAGAGTGTTCCATCAGATCCAAAGAGGTTTTTCACTGATCTGATATGATGTGTAGATAGGAGTGAGATTGGCAGTACTGCATAGTGGTTAAGAGTGCAAGTCTAGGGGTAGACCACTTGAGGTAGAGTTCTAGTTCAATAACTTAACTAGCAGTATGTACCTGGGAAATTTCATGACTTTTAGTGCTTCTGCTTCCAAATTAATCCATGAAACGGTGGTAAGAATAGCATCTTCCATAAGATAAGCACAAAGACAAGTGTTAGCTGACATTACTGTTGATAATGTCATCATCATTACAGGAATCATTTGAGCTAATATGTGGCTGCATTGGGGATATCTCATCTTTCATTTATTATCAAAATATCATTTGATTCAGTAATTTTCCTAATATCTGATTCCATTTTGCTACATTTTATTGGCTATAAGTATATCTACTTTTGCAAACAGTTATAGTAAATACCCAGAGTCCATATGTTGAGATAAAAAATGGGAAATGTGAACCAGATGGGCAATATTCTTATGACTGAGTTTGTTTGGTTTAATCCCAGGCAACAGGTGGAATTTAGGGCTTCAGTCTACACCTGACCCTGACAGATCATGCTCATAAATGTTGGCATGAAAGGTAGAAGACATAGAAGTCAAACCTATAGTTTGGCTTCTACAGCATCATTAAACTTTGAGTTAACCTGACCTTTACCACCAGAACCTGAAACACTTCAAAGTAAACCTTCTCACTTAGCTCTCACAGGCTGTTACTGACTTTTTTGGGGGATAGTCTGAGCCATCAAGGCAACCCAGACTGGACAGAATGAATTCCCTGTGTCAGACCATTCTAGTTATATCTTAGCAGGGTTTAGCAGGGAGTCAGGGAAAAGTCTGACCAGCACCATGACAAATCTATGCCAAGTACTTGTAAAATTTTAGAGATAGAAGATTTTCTTTTTGATCCCCCAGGGGTTGCACCAATGCAGGACAGTTTACTGTGCCAGGTGGCAATTAGCTTTTCAGTTTAAAATGCTTTTAACCTGAGCTTTCAAAATTCCAAAATTAGTGTAACATCATGCTTAATGGTAAAAGACTGACTACTTTCCTTCTAAGATCAGGAACCAATGATGTCGCTTTTGCCACTTCTCTTGTATACTGGAGGCTCTAGCCAAGGCAGTTAGGCAAGAAAATGAATAAAAGTCATCTATATTGAAAGAAAGTAGTAAAACAATCTCCATTTGCAGATGACATGCTTTGTATAGGGAGCTATGTATAGATAATGCTAAGGAAACCTCTAGAAAACCAATTAGAACTAAAAAAGTTCAGTAAGCCTTCAGGTTATAAAATGAACATAAAATTTAAAGGTATTTCTATTCAGTAGTAATAAAACTTGAAAGTAAGAAAATACTTTTACTTATAATACCATCAGAAGAAATAATAATCTTAACAAGAGAAGCATAAAACTTGACTACCGTAACACATTGTTGAAAGAATCAAAGAAGGCCTAAATAAATAAAAAGACATGCTCTTTAAGTGTCAGTATGAAGCAAAGTGAGCTACAAATTGAACACATTCCCTATCAATATCACAGGTGGCTTCTTTGAAGAAATTGACAAGTTGGTCCTAAATTTCATATGGAAATTCAAGTGACCAGTAGTAGCCAAAAGAATCTTTGAAAAGAACAAAGTTGGAGGAGTCACACTTCCCAATTTCAAAACTTACACCAAAGTTACTGTACTCAAGATAGTGTGGCACTGGCATAAAGACAGATCATTGGAATAGGATTGATAGTTAAGAAACAAATCCCCACATATGGTAAATTGATTTCCAACAAGGCTATCAAGACTATTCAATGGGGAAAGAATCTTCTTTTCAACAAGGTTCTTGGACAACTGGATATCCACATGCAGAAAAGTGTAATTGGACCCTGATTTTCCACCATATGCAAAAATTAACTCAAAATGAACCAAGGGCTTAATTAACTCAAAAATTAACTCAAAATGAACCAAGCCCCATGTAAGGGCTAAAACTGTAAAATTCTTGGTAGAAAACATAGATGTAATCTTTGCAACCTTGAATTTGGAAAGTTTCTTTGATATGACGCCAAAGCACAAGCAATCAAAGAAACACATAGATAAGTTGGTTTCATCAAAATTAAAAATCTTTGTGTTTTAAAAGACAAAAATCAGGTAAGTGAAAAGACAGCCCATACAATGAGAGAAAAGTTTTGCAAATTATATTTCTGATAAGGGACTCGAATCTAGAGTACATATTTAAAGAATTCCTACAACTCAATAGCAAAAAGACAAATAACCCAATTTAAAAACATACAAAAGATTCTAAATAAACCGTTCTCCAAAAAAGATATACAAATAACCAATAAACACCTGAATAGCTGCTCAGTATCATTCGTTATTAGGGGAATGCAAATCAAAATCAAGAGATACCAATTTACATGTCTTAGGATGGTCATAATAAAAAAAAAAGATCAACAATAACAGGTGTTGGTGAATATGTGGGGAGAGTAGAACCCTATACACTGCCTCTGGGACTGTAAAATAGGTGCATCTGTTTTGGAAAACAATCTGGATTTTCCTCAAACAGCTAAACATGGGTTTACCAAATGACCCAGCAGTTCTTCCCCTAGGTTATACCCAAGAGAAAGAAAAACATTATCTCCACACAAGAAGAAGTATGTAAATGTTTACAGCAGCATTATTCGTAGGTGTCCGTCAGCTCATGAATGAATAACCCAAATGTTGCATATCCAAACAATGAACTATCATTCTGTAATAAAGAGAAATGTGTTGACACATGTTACAACAGGAATAAATCTTAACAATATTATTCTAAGTGAAAGATGCTAGTAACAAAGGGCAAGATAATATTGTGAAATGTCCAAAAAGGCAAAGTCCTATACACAGAAAGTAGATTAGTGGTTACCTGCACCTAAAGGAGGGAAGTGGCTGGGGTTAGGAGTGCAGG